>NC_041368.1:24022870-24120370 GCF_900634415.1 Cottoperca gobio | reverse complement strand
GATTGGGGTTCCTTACTGGAGCTGCTGCCCCCGCGACCCGACCCCAGATAAGCGGTGGACGATGGATGGATGGATAATAATATATTATAAATCTTTATAGAAAATAACATTGTAACTGCAGCATTCTTACTGCTTCAGGTTGTTTCTAGTTCCCTTAACTTTCTTTGGCTCCACAGCGCCACCCTGTGGTGACACGTATATTAATAATCATGAAGCTCTTTGCATCAGAAAACACAAACTGATACAGAAACAATCACAGAGTAGATTTTATTTGAGTGAACATTGAATTGATATAAAGCCAAACCCCATTCTGTCAAAGAAAAACTTCCCACATAAACATTCATCAAGTGAAGCGAGAAGGTTACAGACAGCGAACACACACCAGGTGGACATTTACTAAACACTTCCCGACACACAGATAATAAATGTGAACGATCAGGATAACAAAACACTTCAGAACCGAAGCATCTCATCAAACTTATGAAACTCAATGTGTGATCAGGAGGAACGATGCCGACTGGCACAAACCAAAGTTCACGGTGGACGTCTTCTTCATGTGATCAGCGTTACGCTGCATCTAATGTTTCAAGAACAATAAATACAAACGGATTCACAGGCAGAGAAACATGTTGCAAAGATGTCTGAGGGGAAAGTGTAGATTGTGAAAACTCAGACACGCTAAATGACTAAATGACTAAAGGAAGCATCAAATGATGAACAGAAACCACAACATCACACACACACACACACACACACATTTATCAGAGGCTCCACAAGCGCTCATAAAGATAAAGTGCTTTACAATCACGATTCTCTTGAAGGAGCACAAAGCACACGCGTGCTCCTTTATTACAAACATGTTTTATTAAAACTACAGTTCTAGGATTTGAGCCACAGAAAATATAAATAAAAACACAAAGAACTCAAATAAATAAATAAATGAATGAATGAATGAATGAATGAATGAATCATTCTCAGGTCAACATAAAAAGCAGAACTCTTAATAAAATGACAAAAGAGGTCAGACCCTGAACGTACTTCAAACTAAAGCTTCAGCAACACAATCACAGGACGAGGAGCGGCGGAGAGTTCGCACAGGAAGTGAAACAACCTTCTATTTAGAAACAAAAACCTTCATCTGTGGTTCGGACCCGACCGTAGAAACGTTTCATTAGTTTGATCCGACTTGTCATCTGGATCCATGAACAATAATCTCAGAGAACTTCAGATTTTCTTTCTCAGAAACGATTTTAATCTTGGAAACGTGTTAGTCTCAGAATGTGAAACCTGTGTATGATAAAGGATCATGAGTTTTGGCAAATAATTGGTATAAACACGATATTAAAAATGCTTTTGGTTCGTTTCCCGCGAGTCCAGTTCAGAGATTCACAAAATGAAAATATCTTTTTCGGTTCCAAACGTTCTTCACTGACGTTCAGACACTTTCCAGAAGAGTTTCTCCCGGAAACCAGATTTTATTGAACTCATCTTGGAGACACATTCTTCCATTCGTCTGTTCGGGACATGATTTGACACGTGAGATAGAATCACTTCATGTACTTCAACACCTCGATCGGGAGCAACAACCCTGTATGTGAAGGATGAAGGACTTCTCTGGATCTTAAGTTCTCAGAGAAACAAGCTGCGCTAACGTTAGCCGTTAGCTCGTAGCCGCTCCACCAGGAAAACACAGATGTTCAACATGAAGCTGCTTCATTCTGTGTTTCACTGGTCGTTAATCAGCTGTTTGTTCTGGAGGACGACGATAACCCTCTGCTGCGTTTAAAAACCTCCAGACTGTCTGTCTGACTGTCTGTCTGACTGTCTGTCTGACTGTCTGTCTGACTGTCTGTCTGACTGTCTGTCTGTCTGACTGTGACTGTCTGTCTGTCTGTCTGTCTGTCTGACTGTCTGACTGTCTGTCTGACTGTCTGTCTGACTGTCTGTCTGACTGTGACTGTCTACATGTTGTGCGTTTAAGTTGACAGACGTTCAGAGTTCATGTGATGATGTTTGGAAGAACAGACGTCTCTCTCCTCAGCTTTGTGTTCGTACAGACGTTCTGAGTATTTACAAGATTAAAACACATTTCGGAGTGTTCCTTCTCCTGACACCTCCTCACCTCCTGACACCTCCTCACCTCCTGACACCTCCTCACCTCCTGACACCTCCTCACCTCCTGACACCTCCTCACCTCCTCACCTCCTCAGCTCCTCACCTCCTCTGCTCAGGAACTAACCCTAACCCTTCCTGAGCAAACAATCATCCGGTGTCATCGACGCTCATCTTTCTAACAAAGGTTTCCACTCACCTAATCCACAGTGGGAAACTCAAGGAATTAAACTTTAGCTGCCTGGGGAGCGTCGGGGGGGCCGAGGGTGACAACAGAACGAAGACAGAGAATAAATAAAATAAACAACAACGTAAGGTTTGGATGAGCGTGATGACGAGTGTTGTACTGTATCGTGATGAAGCCCCAGTGAAGTCACTTCCTGCTGCGGTTAAAACGGGAGCTTCTTCAGCTGCTCGAAGGTGATGAAGAACTGAAGAAGAAGAGTGTGTTCAGGAAGCATTCAGGTTTAGTATCATCAACAGTAAACGGGCTGAAATAACTGCAGATATCAAATTAAAGTCTTAAATCTTTGGCATTTAAAGATTGTATTCACCAAACGACTCCAGAAATAATCTGCAGATTAATAATATAATGTATATAATCATAATAAAATGTATATAATCATAATATAATGTATATAATCATAATATAATGTATATAATCATAATAAAATGTATATAATCATAATAAAATGTATATAATCGTAATATAATGTATATAATCATAATAAAATGACTCGTTAGTTACAAAACAATCACCTTCAGTTGACTTCAAATATAAAAGCAGCACATTTATATATATAAATATATATATATAAATATATATATATATATATATATATATATATATATATAAATAAATATACATATATATTTATTTATATATATGTATCGTATCTGTGTCTATATGTATATATCATATATATCTCTCTCATCTCATCTTATATTAATATATATCTATATATGTTAATCATATCTATATATCTATATACCTCCATCTCTATCTATATATCTATAATCTATCTCTTACTCTATCTCTCTCTCCTCCAGATATATCTCTATCTCTAGTCTCTCTCTCTATATCTCTCTCTCTCTCATATGTTACTATATCTCTATCTCTCTCTATCCTTCTATCTCATATCTATATTCTATTCTCTATCTCTCTCTATCTGTCATCTCCTATCTTCTCTCTACCTCTCCCCCCTTTCCGGCATCCTCGTTCTTTTTAGGACTATTAAAACACGATTATATCCAAATAATTTTGTTATTGTCTTTTATACATTTAATGGAATAATATAATTTCTTTTCAAGTCGTTTCATTATTTTAGATTTTTGAAATAATCTGAAGTCTCATTTCCTGAGAAGGAACTTCTTGAGGATACGATGATGTTCCAGGGTCCGAGCCGCAGCCAGTTGGGCCAGAATCCCTTATAGAGAGCGAAGAAGCCTTCGTTCTTCCACGTCAGCATCAGTCCGTCCAGCGTTCCTTTGTACATCGGGCTCCCCGACGAAACTCGCTGGTTCATCATACGAGTCCGGACGACGTCCACGGGGTTGGAGGCCAGCGCCCCCGCAAGGCCGCACGTGAAGCTTGAACTGTACACACAGACCTCAACGTTACAACATGTCCACTCCTTCAAAATAAAACACTGGTAAACAAAAGCAGTTGCAATCAGGGCTGGACGATGTGGCTTAGTAATAATATCTTTAGGCTTTGATCTTATATATATATATATATATATATATATATATATATATATATATATATATATATATCTTGAGATAACTGTTTGATCTTTACATTTACAGGGAAAAAAGCTTGTATATGAAATATTCGAGGGCTTTAATTTTGAAAGTCCATGACAGGATGTCCTGAAATTGTGTCAGTTTAGAAATGAATGTTGACACCTGAAGTTATAATGTTCTGTGAAATACTGTTGGCAGTGGTAGAAACAACTACTTTCATTTATAATTTAATAATTATTCATATAATAATAATAATACATTTTATGTGACAATTTGTATTTGATGTTAAAACTGCTGATCCTAAAGGATGGAGAGTTTAACAATAAATAAACTTACATGAAATGTGTCAAAATGGTGTCTCCCATGACGCCAGAGTGAAGCAGGTGCTTCTTCGTGATGTCATAGACAGGAAGTTCCACCCCGACGACGATGGCTGCTCGCTGCGCTGTGGGGATGACGCCCTGAGGAGCAGAAGAAGTCCGTAATGTTGGAGATGTTGAAATCTTTAATCTTTCTTGTTTAATGTCAGTATTTTCTTTATTGAAGTACGTTTTCTTGGCCTCTTGGGGGCAGCGTGAACAAGTTCTTTCTTTTCAATAAAAATGAATCTCTCAAAGAAGAATGTGGCGCCATCTTGGAAAACAGTAGATCTGCAGCAGCAGTCACAGAAAGATATGAAGAAATGTGAGCAGAGAAATACACACACACACACACACACACACACACACACACACACGATGCACACACACACACACACACACACACACACACACGATGCACACACACACACACACACACGATGCACACACACACACACACACGATGCACACACACGTGATGCACACACTTACACGATGCACACACACACACGATGCACACACACACACACACACGATGCGCACACACACGATGCACACACACACGATGCACACACACGCTGCACACACACACACACACGCTGCACACACACACACACACACGCTGCACACACACACACACGATGCACACACACACACGCGATGCACACACACGATGCACACACACGATGCACACACACACACATGATGCACACACACACACACACACAATGTACACACACTTACACACACACGATGCACACACACTCACTCTCCACACACACACACACTCACTCTCCACACACACACACACACACACACACACTCTCCACACACACACACTCACTCTCCACACACACACACACACACTCTCCACACACCACACACACACTCACTCTCCACACACACACTCACTCTCCACACACACACTCACTCTCCACACACACACACACACACACTCACTCTCCACACACACACGATGCACACACACACACTCACTCTCCACACACACACACTCACTCTCCACACACACACACACACACTCACTCTCCACACACACACACACACTCACTCTCCACACACACACTCACTCTCCACACACACACTCACTCTCCACACACACCACACACTCTCCACACACACACTCACTCACACACACACACTCACTCTCCACACACACACACACACACACACACACTCTCCACACACACACACTCTCCACACACACACTCACTCTCCACACACACACACTCACTCTCCACACACACACACACACACACACACACACACACACACACACTCACTCTCCACACACACACACTCTCCACACACACACACACACACAATCACTCTCCACCACACACACACTCACTCTCCACACACACACACACACACACACACACACACACTCACTCTCCACACACACACACTCTCCACACACACACACACACACACACACAATCACTCTCCACACACACACACTCACTCTCCACACACACACACACACACACACACACACACACACACACACTCACTCTCCACACACACACACTCACTCTCCACACACACACACACACACACACTCACTCTCCACACACACACACTCACTCTCCACACACACACACACACACACTCACTCTCCACACACACACACTCTCCACACACACACACTCTCCACACACACACACACACACACACACTCACTCTCCACACACACACTCACTCTCCACACACACACACACACACACTCACTCTCCACACACACACGATGCACACACACACACACGATGCACACACACTCACTCTCCACACACACACACTCACCACGCACACACACACACACACACACACTCACTCTCCACACACACACACACACACTCACTCTCCACACACACACACACACACACACACACACTCACTCTCCACACACACACTCACTCTCCACACACACACTCACTCTCCACACACACACACACTCTCCACACACACACTCACTCACACACACACACTCACTCTCCACACACACACACACACACACACACACACACTCTCCACACACACACACTCTCCACACACACACTCACTCTCCACACACACACACTCACTCTCCACACACACACACACACACACACACCACACACACACACACACACACTCACTCTCCACACACACACACTCTCCACACACACACACACACACAATCACTCTCCACACACACACACACTCACTCTCCACACACACACACACACACACACACACACACACACACTCACTCTCCACACACACACACTCTCCACACACCCACACACACACACACCTCACTCTCCCACACACACACTCACTCACTCTCCACACACACACACACACACACACTCACTCTCCACACACACACACTCACTCTCCACACACACACACACACACACTCACTCTCCACACACACACACTCTCCACACACACACACACACACACACACACACTCACTCTCCACACACACACACTCACTCTCCACACACACACACACACTCTCCACACACACACACACACTCACTCTCCACACACACACACACACACACTCACTCTCCACACACACACACTCACTCTCCACAGCCCTTTGGTGCCCTCTGTCTGGTAGATGTTCATGAAGTTGGACATCATGCTGCCTTGGAGCAGACTGCCCTGCGCCTGCATCCTGATCTGGAACCAAAACAAACAAAGCAAAAGGTCGATGTTCAGCTCCTACTTCCCCGTCTGAACTTTGAGGAGGACAGATTCTTCCCTCCTTTAGTTTGGGAAGTTACCTCATATATATTTTAAGTGTTATGGAGCAGCTGATCAAACCAAACTCCATTCAGAAAACAAGCATTTTAAAAGTAGTTAGTTTCTCGTCTTTAATCCCTGATGGAGTTAAAACCAGTTCTGTTTCTGTTCGTACCCCACGTAGTAATCCAGATTAATGCAGCCCAACGGTGAAACTCGTACGAGTAACTCGAGGTGATAATCATGAATAATGACCTTGAGGACGTCGGTGGGGTTGGCCAGAGAAGAGGACAGGACTCCAGACACGACACCACAGAAGACGTTGATGACCATGGTCTCGTCTGGCAGGAAGAGACATTATATTATCAGCACATTGAAAGACGCTGGAACACAACACCATGAAGACGAGACGATAATCTATATATCTACATCCTGAAGTTATCTCCACTTTACTTTACTTTACACCATGAAGACGATAATGTACCGAGTATAGACGACTACAGGGTGATGATCTACATACATCCTGAAGTTATCTCCACTTTAAGTCATTTACACAAAACAATTGAGATAATGAGGTGAAATATTTAATAATAATGTCGTTCAGCAGACGAACGCCTCGACGGAAATTACTTTTACATATTTTTACAATTGCAATTAATAGTAAATAAAAACATTTATTTTATTAGGTCATAAAATGTGACGGACATTTAAAAACCTCAACAGAACTTTGAATATAAAATAAACGTTCAGAAGAAGTGCTAGAGTAGATCTGCAACGGTCTCGTGATATTACACTAATATTATTATTAGCACTGTTGAATTAGCGCATTAATTAATTAATTAATTAATTAATTAATTAATTAATTAATCAATCATAGAAAAAATAACGCAGATTAATCGCTCACAGCAAATATTGATATGTGCGATTAATCGCGATGAATTAATCACAAAGATTGTACTTAATTAGATTATTTTGTTTAATTGCTTGACGCTTGATTATTATTATTATCATCATTAATATTATAATAATAATCATTATTATCATTAATTTGATTATTATTGATATTAGTATTATATAAATAAATATATATATATATATATATATATATATATATATATTTATATGGCATTAAAGCATCGTGGCAGAGGAACATTAAAAAGCTTCTTATTTTGGCAAAACAAACATTTAAAAGAGAAATAAAAAACCTTCATCTCTACTTTTTACTTATTGTTCCATAAATACACTTAACACATTTGTCCCGGCGCATTAGTGCAGAACAAACAGCAGGACGTCCCGTACACGGACAACAAAGACTTTAATACAACGTTTATATTAACACACCTGCCGTCCCTTCACCTCCTCCATTATTCACATCATCTGTCTGATCAACACGATTAAATATTGAAAGGAGCCGAGGGCAAAGTGGAAGACAGAGAACACATGGGGGGGGGCACCACACAATGGGAACAGAGAAATGAAAAAGGCAGACGGAGGAGAGGAGGAGACGGAGAGGAAGAGAGGGAGGAGAGGGAGAGGAAGAGAGGGAGGAGAGGGAGGAGAGGGAGGAGACGGAGAGGAAGAGAGGGAGGAGAGGGAGGAGACGGAGAGGAAGAGAGGAAGAGAGGGAGGAGAGGGAGAGGAAGAGAGGGAGGAGAGGAGGAGAGGGAGGAGACGGAGAGGGAGAGAGGAAGAGAGGGAGGAGAGAGAGAGGAAGAGAGGGAGGAGAGGGAGAGGAGGAGAGGAAGAGAGGAGCCTGTGGTCTGTAACTTCCTGTCAGTCTTAAGGGCGCCGGACTATCTCTGATAAATGTAGCACAAAACCCACTGACCTGCTGTTCAGGACGCCGTCAGCCTCTAACACTCACAACTCTCACTTCAGACACTGCACAGCTCTTCCACTGAACTCACATTGTATTTTTAAAAATAGATTTATGTTTCTTGTGCACATTTTTTATTTTATAAAGTTTTTTTAAATATTAATTTCTTTCCTTCGATATGTTTTCTCGTCCTGTGTTTATGTTACGCACCAATACTCTAAATCTAAATCCTTGTATTTGAAAACCAAAATGTGATTCTGATCCAAAGGGCGGATCACATGATCACATGATCACATGATCACATGATCACTGTTCACGGCACAGACGCCGCTCAAGTCAGACTCCAGTGATCTGAAGCGTCGGCTGAGATCATGTCGGCTCTTGAAGATGGAAGATTTATCCGTTTCCATTTTGATTAAATAAAGAGACACGTTTGCTCCGTATGAGATGTCAGGCAGGAGCTCATCGGAGCACTCGGCTCTACATCGCTCTACATCGCTCTACATCGCTCTACCTCCCGTCCTGCCTGGAAGCTCTTTGCCTTATTTATCTTGCACATTAGTGCCGGCAGGTCAACACTCCGTCTGCTTTTTTAGTTGGTGGATGTGTATTACTGCACAGAGCGCGATGCCGGGCGTTGATCCCACATTATTTGCAAATGTGGGACTCTATAGATCCCCGGGTGCATCTTCTCTAAATTGACATTGTTTCTAAATTGTGGTAAAGTGCTTACGACTTAAGACAAGCAGAATCAACGCACCAGCTGAACCCCCGACCTGCCTGCGAAGTGTCCCAACGTAAACAAAGAGGTGCAAAAGGTGTTGTGAGTCCAAACAGGAGGAAGAGCGAGAGAATCAGGATAGAAGCAGCAGAAAGCATGAATAAACGTCTTGGCTGCGGAGGAGGAGACGTGTGGACCTGATGAAGAAGAGTTGAGGCACTCGGGTGTTCTGCGGAGTTACTTTCTTACCTTTCAGTAACTTATCTTCGGTGCCAACTGTCAGAACACTCGACTGCAGTTTGAACCAGTGAAATTCCACGATTCTCGGGACAAAGTCGACACCACGGTACAGAACAGAGATGTGTTGTTCACGATGTAACATTACCAGGTAACTGTAGTGAGTTCAATGCGTCCCGAACACATGTTCTATGTCAGTCTCGAGCCCTGACCGTCACGTTTTCAGAATGGACTTGGTACTGAAGTCTCAGATGTCGGGACGAGTCTGAAGTGACTTAAAAAAGGCTTTTTCTGTAGTGTGTGTGAGAGACGAGAAGAACAGAAGAAGAGAGGAAGAACTCACCTTCTGGATGAGTGACGAAGAACCTCTTCAGAGAGTTGTAGGTCCCGATCTTGATCGTCCCGTAAGAAGCTTGTCTCAACAGAGCCGGAGAAATCCTGAGAGGAAGGTCAAATATGAACGTTAATCTTGACCCGGGGGGGGGGACGACGACTCTCTCGCTCTCCGCTGGTCCCTCTGGCTTCTTTCAAAGCTTTCCCAGTTGAGCCCCCCACCATGTTTCACAGCTCTGTGTGTAAAGCCTGCTTCTGAATTCATAATAATAATCGCAAGAACAAGTAACTTGATTTAGTCTCTCCCCCCCCCCCGGATTTTCTTTCTGTGACAATACGAGTAAAAGATCTCTAAATTATCTTTAAAGGTTTTTAGGTTGAAATTTCAATCTACTCCAAATACTTCTTATTTACAAATATATTTAAGTTTTGGACGTTAGTGTGCCTCATCAGTATTTCTAATAATAATAATAATTATTATTAATATTATTATAATAATTCTAATAATAATAATTATTATTATTATTATAATAAGTATTATAATAATTATTATTATAATAATTATAATTATAATAATAATAATAATAATAATAATAATAATAATAATGTGGATAATTTGCAACATGTTTGCATTTTTTACAGTAAATCTAATTAATTTAAAATAATATTAAATTTTCAATAATTAATACCTGCAATAGTTTTCATATTCTATGTAGTATTAATATATCAAATCTAGAATTTTAAATGTAAAATACATTTTATTGGAAAGTGTTAATATTCATTGCAGATATATAATCTTTTTTTTACAGATTATATATATATTTATATATATATAAATATATATATATATATATATATATATATATATATATATATATATATATATATATATATATATATATAATATATTATATATAAATATAATATATATATATATATATAATATATATATATATATATATATATATATATATATATATATATATATATATATATTTATTACCCCTACATCATTTAATATTGTTTTAAAAATGGCGAATTTCTCATTCTTTGTTCAAAATACAAACTGATCTGTTGATACAATATAAACAAAACAAATTCAAAAGCAGTTTTGAAAAGTTTTTAAGTAATTTCTCGTACTTTTCCTTTGCTGTAATAACATCTATATAATAAGAAGTATCAGTATCTTTATATATTCAGTGAATAAAACCTTCGTTGTTACGGTTTCCTGTGAGTATTTTAGGAAGCACGCTGGGATTTTATGTGATTAATACAAAGCATTTCATTTAGTTATTGTATTACACTCTGAGTTCTTTGTATTTGGCCGTCGACCATCACACATGGTGAGCTACAGTGTTCTCACCCGGAGTACAGCGCTCGGATGCCCTCCTCCTTGCCGATCTTGAAGAGGGCGTGGAACATGCCTCGGTAGCGCACCTCCGTGTACTGGGACTGACCCTGTACCTGCAGCCGGGTCTTAGTCAGGTCAATGGGAAACGTCCCTGAGGATTAAAAGTATAAGAATAAGAACCTAAATATTCGGTTAAAAAAGAAAATGAAGATAGTGGAGTGATAGAAATGTTGACGTTGGTTATTTTGCAGCTAATATGCATCATGTATGTATTATAATTACAGTCAGAGCACAACTCACAAACATTTTAACTTCTATTTAGATGATCTTTCTCTTTGTGCAACACAAGAACATCTTTACAACATCAATATATGTAAAGATAACTCGTAAAACTTCACATTTAGTCTCAGCTTGGGAGATTTATGTCTTTGCTCTGTGACTCAAATGTAAAGAACGTTACGAGTGTTTCACTTAAAATTTAGAAAACATATTTTAAAATGAGATTAAAAACAAACATAACATAAGAAAAGGCTTCCAATGAGAATATATGATCTGTAAAAAGGAAGGTATAATAAGCTTTTTAGACTTCACCTTTTAATTTAATGCTTTATTTTAATTCATTAATTATTTTTTAAGTGCATTTATTTGGACAATTGTTAATAAAGTTAGAAATGTTTACTACTAATAATGACAATAATAAAAATACCTGAGCAAATAAGAGCCAAAATAATAATAATAACTATTAACGTGGTGAATTGTCTGCAGTGCATCGTTCCCTTTTTAAACTGAATTATGCTGATGCTGAATTTTCCCATGGCTGCAAAGATGCATGGGATTTAAAATACTATTAGCATAAAACATGTACTGCGATGGCATTACACAGTTAAATGTCACTGCACCATATCACCAGGGCAAATAGCTGTGCGTTAGAGAAGGAAGTCCTCAGCACTCACAAATAACTATTAACTTTGAATAATGCACAGCAGCAGAGTTGTTTCAGCCCAAAGGCTCCTCTGGTGCATTAATGCCACAGTATTTACTTAATACAGAAATATCCTAAGACAAAATGCTTTTTCTGTTGTTTAATGCACTTTACATTTATTTATACAACCTGCATATAGATGCGTCTATTACTGCACTACATGTTTGTTGTTGCACTATATGTAGCTTGTTTTTGTGTCTTGTTGTTTGCACCTTAAGTTCATTCTTTTGTTTTGCACCGGGACGAGGGGAACACAAATGTTGTGGTAAAGAAATGCACAGATCTTTCATTTAAAGTATGTTTCAATATTTACATTTTTTATTCCGTACAATATTTACGTTTCTTCATTTTTGCAACACTTGCTTTTATTTTTAAATTTAATTTTCTCTTTCAATGTTTATTGTTATGCACTGAACAAATTCCGTGTACATGAAAACATACTCTGCAATAAACCGGATTCTGATTGACAATAAAGTCTCTTGTCCTATTTGCAAATGTGACAATACTTTATTGGTTCCCAGGTGCAAATTCTCATTTCTAAATCTTTGGATTTCATTTGTGGTAAAGCAAAACCAGTTCGCACTAATCTTTATGATGCTGCAGAATTGTCCTATGCCTGCAAATACATGGTATTTAAAAGACTACTAGCATAACGCATGTACTGCAATATCATTACACGCTTATGAAACCAGAAATATACATGACGGTGAGGGTCTGCATGGTGCATCACGTAGCCTACCGAATTCTGCGACAATCGAGGCCATCCCTCCGTAGATGAACGGCTTCCAGTTTAAGTTGACCATCTCCGCGGAGGCGGCTTCTGCCTCCACCTGCTGCAGCCCCGCTAAAAACAATAGCAGGCCGGCCAGACAGAGGTCAACACAGTGATGCAACCTCAGACAATACAACATGGCGATAAACGTAGAGATCTAATGATGTTACAAATCAACGAGGCTCCTCAGCATCAGCATCTCAGCGTACTGCGCCGGAAAGAGACGCCCGCTGTGCCCAACACCGCGGTGAGAGCCATCATATTTGTTTTGGGGGTTGCTATTGGCTGCGAGATCTGTCAATCAAAGTTTAAAGCGATCCAATTGGCTAGTGCGCCGGGAGGGCAGTGACAGATCGGTGACCGCTATAGTGTCACGAGAAATAAATTAAGTTATTTATTATTATTGTCATATGATCAACAGAGACGCTGCTTTCTTAATAATATTTGACACAATATTTTTTAGTTAGGATTTAAAACATTTAAAACTGAAAATAGTGCCGTACCGACTGTTTTTGACGGTTAGCTCGAAGCTGCTAGGATAACGGCTAGTCAGCTAACACTTGTGGAAATTACCAGCCAGCGAGTTTATCAGCAACTAGTTACCGTCACATTACCGGAAATGTCACGTACCTGTAGTGTCGATACGTGCTATTTCACTTGGTTTCCCATAACTTAATAGGCCTACACATACGGGGCTTGACTTTTAATAAAGTGCAAGCAGAAAACTTGCTGTTAGCTTCTCATTTTCAGCTAATGACAAAATCCACCAGAATGAGCTTCTTCTTCGTTGGTGTTTATTGGCGGTTGGTTAACCAGCGGAGAGGTACATCACCGCCACCAGCTGGACTGTGCGGAACAAGAAACACCTTTTATACTTACAAATAGAGACACCGAGAAGGTGTAAGAATGACACAGAGGCTTATTAAGAAAATGTATTTAGTTTTATTGGAGTGGATCAGTCTATATTATTTAAATAGCCTAATGATATTCAGACACCTGCTGTACGTCCTTACTGTTTAGGGACTGACTGCAGTGAGAAATAGGACCTTAAAGTTAAAGTCATCAATCATGTCAACCCCAATACACAACTGTCAAAGCCCAGTGTTTATTTAAAATACATTTTATTTATTCATCTTGTTTCGTTTTTTTACCATAACCACCTGAGTAGTCCGGCCAATGAGTTAATACAAAAGTGTTTTAAAAAAGTAAAAAATATCACCACAGCCACACTGACATTAATGCCTGTTGACTTGTAGGTTTTCCCCAATTCTGGACCTGTGAAGACCGCTAATAGACGTATTTTGTCTGTTTGTGTCTGTAGATTTCTCCTAAATTCACCAAAAGTTAGCATTACACAATGCCTAATTTGCATATTTAAACATAACAGTTCAGAAAACTTGTAATATAAAAAGTAATTGTGTTAATGTCAATAATGAAGTGGGGAAGTTTCATGCTGATATCTATTAGTTTAAACTGCTACCCTGTTCACCTGTAGTGTCTCCACTTAACCTTCATTCTTCTGCTGTTGCAGCCAAACTCGCAGTAAACACCTCAAAATGCATTTAAAAGACGACGATTATTTTCCACCTCACTCGCATCTCCCACAGCAGGTACCCACAATATTAATCTAGTTCAGTGAAAAATAAACATTTTGAGATACTCCTCGCCTCCTCATCTAAAATACAGTCAGAGAGTTGCCGGGCAGCTGGAGCCCAATTCAGAGAGTCGGTGGAAACGTCACAGTCCAAGAGTAGAGTGACACCATTACTCTTCTTCTGCTTTTTAATTTGCGTTGCACCACTGGAGGACATGCTTGACGGCAGCCACAGCGGCCGAGTTGAAGGTTTAAACACAGGCAGCAGATCAGAGAGTGGTGCGCAGCAGTCGGATGACACGCTGGTAAAGCTGCTGGACGACCGACACCAGATTCCTGAAACGAAGAAGACGAGAGAGATGATGCATTTGAAAGAAACCGTCCACCATTCAACTTCGTCATTAGACATCAGCAGTGTGAGTGAGTTCTGGCAAAAAATGTGTTTTGTGAGGTCACGGTGACCTTTGACCTTTGACCAAACGTCTGAGATATCGTGCTCAAAGAAACGTGGGAATATGAAAAAGAGAGACTCGTATTCATCAACCTAAAACACTTTTCCAGCATTGAGCGAGAGCGCTGCAGTGTGATCATATCGGGCAATTCTGCACCTTCAGTGTTCGTCCACTAAAAGTTTGTTTCCACACTGAGCGCTCAGATTGTTGTTCTGACGACGTTTCTTTCCCTTTCACTTGATCCGCTGTGTTTGTTATTTGTTGCGTTCTAAATCACACACGCAGCTGTCTTTATAAAGTACGTACTGTTGCATATTCATACAATCTACTATCTAGCAAAGGATTGTGGGTCAGACGAACCATACTGCAAAATGTGACAGTCGAACATCCTGGTGTTTCTACACAATGCAGATGAGGCTCAACACTTTCGCGAGGTTTCAAAGATACTTTTACTTTTACTTTAGGCTCCTTCCCGTCAGACACTTATAACAACAATCTGCTGTTAGTGCAGAATTAGGGTCCCACAAAAACATGGGTCTGAAGTCTCATCCACCACTGTCGGGGATCAATAAAGCTTTTCTGATTCTTAAAAAGTTTGCATTGACAGCGTACTATCGTGCATGCTGCAGCGATGTTTAAAGTCTTAATGTTTATAGACTAAATGCACAAAAACCCTAAAAAGGACTCACCGCGCTCCGAGGGAGAAGCAGTTGTTGCGGTTCGGGTGGAGGCAGAAGAGCGAGGCCACGCAGTAAACACAGCACAACAACATGGACAGCAGCCGTCTCTTTAAGGACATCTTCAGTCTGAGAGACACAAATGGAATCACGTTGTGTGCACAGCATGCACAGGTGCAAACACACGTTTATTAAGGACACATTTTGCACAAAACACAAACACATTTTTTGAGCTCTTATTTTGTAGGTTTGACATTTTATTCGCCTAAATGTGAAGTATTGAAAATGTCTAAGAAAGCAGCGTTTAGCGTTTATTTAATACGAAACTGTTCGTATTGTCTTCGGTGTTCAGATTTAAATGACTTTGGACTGAGGCTGTGCTGGAACAATCCTGGAAGATTATTTTTACACAGAAAAGTTTGAAACACGACAAAAACGTGGTGCACGCCGTAGTTATGCCGGCTGCCATTTAGAAAAACAAACAGGGTTGAGTGAAAAAAACAAATCGTTGTTGGCGGTCGTTGGCTATTAGAAGCTCAGCTAAAAACACCGGGCACTTTCCACAACCTTTCCCAGTGGAACATCTAAAGCGTCGAGTCGTACGATGCAGCGGAAACGCGGCAAAGTATAATACTTTAGTTCCTGTCGATTTAGTTGTTTGTCACGAAACGGATACAACTCAAACTCACTAAACATCCTCACCTTAACAATCCTGTTGAGAAGAACTCTTTCCTGACAGAATGCTCTTCTAAAACTCCTCACTTTGGATAGAAAACACTTGGAAACGGATCCCAGGTCCAAGAACTTTCGTCGCAGCGGTTGGAGGATGGCAGAGGTGTAAACAGGCTCCCGGCTCCCCGGGTGCTGCTGGGCACCGGGCACAATTACTGCTGACCCACACTTTGTTGTGAAAGGTCCTGAAAGGTCTAGCAGGGGTGAATAACATTCCCACATTGTGTGTCTGCTGGAGTTATTTTGGTTTGTTAGGGGGGGGGGGGGGGGCTGTGGACTCACGTTGAAACTGGTGCTGCTTGGCTGCTTCCTGCTTGATGATGTGTTTGAGATGCATCTCAACCAGTTCTGTTTACCTTTCCATGTAGTTGTCACACAGAGGCTAACAGCTGCTTATTGAATGACAAATACATATTTTCAAAGTCTAAGTAGGACCGGGTTACTGAACGGGCCGACAGGACACAGGCCCAGGGGCCCAAAGTGCCAGGGGCCCAAAGTGTCAGGGGCCCCCTGGCATTTATCTACAAAATGAAACTCAAAGAAACACGTACCAACCAGGAAGAGACTCAAAGTGACCTCAAAGAAACCAACACAACTACAATGAGAAGTGTCCGGCAGTGTCTCAGTCAGTAGGGGCTTGGACTGTGAGCCGTAGGGTTGCTGGTTCAAGTCACCGACCAGACTGCTACTTGGAGAGGTCCCAGTTCACCTCCTGCCCTGCCGTGGTGCCCTTGAGCAAGGCACCGGACATCCCCTCACTCCCATTGCTCTCCCGGGCGCTGTACATTAGCTGCCCACTGCTCCTAGTACGAGACTCCTGGTACTGGGATGGGTTAAAAGCAGAGAACACGTGGCACTGTGTGCTCTGCATGTGTGACCATTAAAAACAGGGTTTCATCCCTTCGATTCTAAAACAGCTGCAAAGAGATAAAGATAAAGATAAAGAGACTCATAACAACTATTAAAAGGTGCAAAACAAGCACAGAGACAAAATGACCATAAAGACTACAAAGAGAATCTAAATCACTACAAACCGACGACAGCAAGAAGCTAAACAACCATGAAGTGGAGGTTCTCGTGCTTCCTCTTGTTGCTTTGTGCTCTTTGCTGCTGTAACATTGCACATTTCCGTAGTGAGAAAAATGAAGGATCATCTCATCTTATCTCATCTTATAGCCCGCCCCTGGTGCTCAGCCGTGAACAGGGCTGGTAATGTTTACCAGCGTCGCCATATTTAGTGTTAGCATGCTAACGTTTGCTAACTAGCATCAAAGGCTCAGTTTAGGCTGATGGGAAAGTCTTTCATCTGCAGGAATTTAATAAACCAAAGTATTGGACAAAATAACATTTAGAATTAAATTGAGAATTAAAGATTTTCTCGCAAACACAAGAAACTAAATTGGGACGCACCCCATCAAGGCTAATCATTACCCAGATTAAGTTCAGGTACGGCTGTTTTCCTTCACTTCAGCCTCTCTGCTCCTCGCCGGTTTGAGGAGCTGGTGCGATGCCAGGTGATGTTTTGAGTGTGTGAAGCGAGAAAGCTTCATTAGCCAGATCTGTTTGTGTGTGAATCTTAGTGGAAGATGATCCCCTCATGCCAGATGTCCCTGCTGGAGCCGCAGCGGGACATCAGCCAGCGGGGCGAGAGTTTAACTAAGCAAACAACGTCCTACTTAAGACAAACTGTTTTCTTTACATTACTACTGATCAATGCAGTACGTACAGTGCAACAGTCACCACGAGTCCCCCCCGGTCTTATGCATGTCTTACTTGAATTTTAAAGATGCAAAATACAACACTCAGCTATGCATGTTTTTCACACACATCACCTCACAAGGCTCGTATCGTTATTACTCCGTATTCTTTAACCACTAATACATTAAAACTAACAAGTACAGCTTTTATATTTAATTTATAACATTGTATTTCATAAACTCTTGTTTTGTGTGCAAAGATCTTTATTTGTAAAGTAACTAAATCTGAGAGATAAATGTGGCACGAGCAGAAAATACTCAAGTAAAGTACAAATACTGCAGATTTGTAAGTACTTGACTAAATGTAGCGTACTTTCCCCCACTCATAGTGCATCAACCCTAACCGAGCATTCGTTCAACAAATAAATAAAGATAAATAAATACAGTAAACTCAAGATAAAAAATAAAGGATTTCCTGCGTGGCAGAGAGCCTGGGACAAGGGTCAATCTAGTGTGTGTGTGTGTGTGTGTGTGTGTGTGTGTGTGTGTGTGTGTGGGAGGGGACCTGCTGATAATGCTGTGAGTGTATCCGTCCTTCTGCATTTGTTGAAGGGAGTTAAAGGACACACACAGATGCGCCCCGAGCCATCAAATGGAGGTTTTAGCAACGGATCATTTTTTAAAACTTTGATACGAGGCAACGTGGAAACATCATCACTGGTTCATCGTTTGGGGATCAAACATGTCGGAGGTCTTAAAGTTTGTCTGTGTTTGAGAATCTGTGCAAATCTCAAGTGTTTTTTATTCTCCAAGTGTCAACTGTGTGGGCTGTAAAAGATGAACTGCTTTGTGTATTTCACCGTACAATCGTTGTGTTTGTGTGTAACAGGCGGGGTCGAGGCGTAGGGAACTAATTAAACTCGTAGTTTAACTACATTCTTTCCACTTTTTGTGTAGATAACTGCTGAAACTACAAACAATTTTAGGCCATTAAACAGAGGAATAATGGTAAAATCTTTAATTACATTACTTCTGTACTGTAATCAGCCCCGCATCCTTTTCTTTAAATATAAGCAACACGAGAAGTCTTGTGGTGTATGTTATATTTTTGGTTAATGTATGACCTGTGAACAAGTTGACGCTTCTTGAATAAACTCAGCATTTTTTGCTGCCATGTGACTTTTATATCTTATATCAGATGTTGTTATAATTTCATATCACATGTACAATGTGATATTCTTTAACTACTTGTTCTAAGTAGCTTTAGTTCAAACTAGATTTCTTCTTTGCTGTCGTTCTTCCAGTGTGAAGTAATTGGCAGCTTGCACAGATGTGCTTTCAAAGTAGCTTCCCGAACACTGTCCACATGTCATATTTGAGTGCACACGTGAACACTGAGGCCGCCGTTAGCATGACGCCTGATAGCATGACGCCTGATAGCATGACGCCTGATAGCATGAACTCCAACGATCCGACGGCCCAAAGCAACGTGAGGCCTCGGGTGATGGGCGTCATCCTCAGCATCGCCTCTTGCCTCATAATCTCCACCAACCTGCTGGTGGCAGCCGCTCTCCTCAAGCTGCTCCTCAAGAAGAGAAGCCAGAGCTGGGCCTTCGTCTTCAACCTGGCACTGGCCGACGCCCTGGTGGGTGTGGCCATCACCGGCCTCGCCACGGAGGACTTTAACAGCAACAATATCGCCCACGGCCTCGTCACTGCCGGCCCTCCCACAAATGGCACGCTTGCTGCTCAGGGTAAGATCCAGTGTTTGATGCGGATGGCCTTCGTGATGTCGCCCTGCACAGCGTCCATCATGTCCATGTTCCTTATCTCCCTTGACCGCTACGCAGCCATCAAGATGCCCCTGCGGTACTCACAGCTGTCGGGGAAGGGGACAGCACTCGGGTCCCTGCTGGCTCTCTGGATCAGCTCCCTCACTGTGGGATTCTTGCCAGGTGAGACTTAAAATCGTACAACTGTTTAATTAATATCGGAAGTAAAACAAGCTTATAGTAAAATAAGGACGTCTGTGTGTGTGGGTGTGTGTATCTGAGTTTCAATTATCTAGCCAACCCTTGGACTGATCTGCTCCACGCTTGGTGTGTGTTTTAACGAGGACCCAAGGGAGTGCAGTGCCGCGCATGAAGTTATTTGAATCAGCGGTTCTGTAGAAAAACTGCGAATACGTTTAGTGCCTGCACTAAGCCGTAACAAAGTTCAAATAGACGCAGATCAAAATCCACACAACGAGCCACAATGGGACGCCTGTCTGTGCCATTATGTTACCAGTGATAGAAATGATGATGTGTGTGTGTGTGTGTTCAACACTTTGCACGTTTATCCGTACAGTTAAGGTACAGGTGTCTGTTGAGGCCCAAAAGGTGCGCTGCCCTTTAAACTTGCATTAGCTACAACACTGCATTAGTTTAAAAAAATGCAAATGGCTGGGTTGTTGTTGTATGACACGCTGCAGAAGGTACTGAAAAAAGATCTGGGAAGTCAAGTTTGAGTAATACATCCATGAATTTGAAGGTTTATTAGACCAACTCGCTCTCTCTCAACTCGCAGATTCCAACGCACCTTTTTTGCAACTATATGAGACGCACCAGGCTTTCAACTAACTCATGTAAACCCCTACGTGTCAATATTAGACAGTCAGAGCAACTGACGTAGTATAAAGAGCGCCTTAAAGTCCAAGTAGGGTGGGTGGGTCAAACCTTTACCCACTTGTGAAACCAAAGGTCAATGTTGACTTCAGGGCAGGTTCACACCTAAAGGTTCCTAATTCGAACGAAGGCGGGGATGATCCATTGTTTGAATTTTCCAACTGCTCAGGTTTTTGCATTCACAAAGGCAACTCTCAAACTATCCCAATAATGGAAATGTAGTTTGGTTATTGGTCACATTACACTACAGGTCATTCAGCAGACGCTCTTATCCAGAGCAACTTACAGTGAACTAACTACAGGGACAGTCTCCCTGGAGCAGCTCAGGGTTAAGGTGCTCAGGGGCACAATGGTATTGAACTCACAACCATCTGGTGTTGTGTTTGGATGCCGTACCACTAGATCACTAGGCCATCGCCACACCATTGTCATACTGTTGGTCGGTAAGAAGACAGCAAACCCAACCTGAAGCACGATCAAATGACAAACGAACATCTTGTAAGTCGGTATTAAATAATTAAATAATTCAGTGTTTAACTTGGTCGTGAGTTCAGGTTTGTCCCCTACCACTCGACATTTTGGTAGCAAATGTGCAAATAGGCTTCTAGTTCACCAATCACCAAAGCAGGAAAAGAAAACACTTCCTGTGATTGGTTCAAATAGTGTTCACACCATAAACAAACCCCCTCCAGTTCACTCTGGTGCGAACAGTTGTTAGGTCCGCAACAGTTTGGATTTAGTGTTCACACCAACCCAAACGAAGTGTCCCCACGGGGTAAACGCTCGTCTCAACCAGGCTGTTGTGAACGCATCCTTATTTTACCCAATTCCTTACACTTAACACTTAACTAACAATTTTATCTTGATCCTAAGCAAGTAGTTTCGCTGCATAAGTAAACCGTAGAGTGAAATGATAACCCATGTAAATCCTCTGTTCCTCAGTTATGGTGCGGCAGCTGCAGGCGGAGGGATACGGCGGCTTCTGTGCCTTTTTCTCCGTTATTCACCAGGTGGGCATGATCGTGTTGTTCAGCACGGGCTTCTTCCCTGTGCTCTCTATATTCGTTTACATCTACCTGGACATCCTGAAGATCGCCTGCAGCCACCAGAAGCAGATCTGCCAAGTGAGGCAAGCTGGTTCCAGGACGGCTGACCACCAACATTACGAGCACCAGCAGCTGAGGAGCCGTTACTGGAGCCACGTCAAGGCCCTGAGGACGGTGGGGGTGCTCGTGGGCTGCTTCTTGGTCCTCTGGTGCCCTTTCTTTGTAGCGTGCATTGTGCACCTTCTGTGTGAAAGCTGCCAACTCACCGCCGTGTTGGAGAATTATCTGTGGCTGTTGGGACTGTCCAACTCTCTGATCAACCCGCTGGTTTACGCCTTCTGGCAAAGGGAGGTGCGGCTGCAGTTGGCCGCCATGTGTTCCTGCTTTACAGGCAGGCCGTCGGCTGCTGGACCTGCAGGCGGCACAGAAAGATGTGACCCTCCTGCGCTGACTCAAGCAGCTGCCTCTGCTGAAGATACCCTCAACCCTATCTGCAACGACAAGGCTCACACTGTGACGACCAGCTTGTGAAAGGAACCAGAGAAACAATGGCAACAGAGTCTGTGTTCATTTCCGTTAACGAAGACCACGACCAAATATATTTGTCAACTTTTTTGCTATGTTGACGGCACCGTAAAAACACGAACTGTGCATTATCAACATGTAAACTATTGGTGACGATAAAACACTGAAGTGTAGTTACAAAAAATAAAGACTTCACCAAAATCTCTTTATTTTCATTGACCAAAAAGAGGCGCACACGTCGCGCTTCACGACAGAAGCGATGTAAGAACACATTTCCAAACATTTTGTTTGTTTCCACGATTTGACTCGTTGATTTCTGGGAATCATTTCTTACTTCTGCTTCTTCTTAGGTGACATTTTACGAGAGCACTCTTAATAAAGACAAGAAGAAAAATATCTTGTTTTCACTGTCAACTGATTGTTCGTCCAACGCAAGTCAACGTAAGTTTTACATTTGAGGAACTTAATTAAAATGCATGAATATCATAAAATCCATTTTAGAAGATTATTTGTTTTAGAGTAATTATAACGAGTGGATTATTAAATCAATACTATTGGTCCCATAAAAGCCCTTCTGACTGGTTTACATTCTGCTCTTAGATGCTTTTTAATTTTCCTGTGACATTGTACTGAAAAGGTTTACTTTAAGATTATTTAAGTTGCACTACTTGAACTTCTTCCTCGTGATTCAGTATCATTGGAAGATTTCTTCCATAGTTCCCAGTGAAACCAGAGGGGTCAGAGGTCAGGGGCAGTAGAGGACAGTTTCACAGACTTTGACGTGCGTTCCTGATGAATCCATAACGGTTCATGTGCATGAGAGTCTTTTGAACATCCCACAGACACCAGCAGAGGAAGCTGCAGCCGAGGGGAACCCCACAAGAAGATGTAATGTTATAAAACAGATGAAAACTACAGTTAATATTTCTTCCAGGACATTGTCAGTAGTATTAAGTTTCAATCACATTATAATGCATTATACAAAAAAACATTCATAAAGTGTCCACGTTTATCACCAGGACAAAGAATCTTGCAGCACTTAAGTTCCATCTTTTCTCTATAAATCACATTTATACCAATACAAGTCACATTTTTGTTATCTGTCCTGTGGCAGGTATATTGAAGCAGATCAAAGATAACAGCAAAGGCCACAGGACACAGTGGAACCCATGACGTCATAAATGAATTGTTTTATGCGGCTTTCTTACGTCCATGTGATTTAAAAGCTTTGATGGTTCTCAGATAGAAACGAGCTTTGCTATCGCACATGTAATATTTCAAACTATTCAGTCATGGAAACTTCCTCGGCTGCTCGAATCTTGATAAATATCGTCCACTTTATGTGTCAGCAGCCTGTATCAACAAAGCCTATGTCAGGGATTTCTATTTACTTTAGACGGACAGACTGCAGTGTCTACATAAAGCGTAATCAGCTGAACTCGACATGCAGCTAATTTACCTTCAGCTTTCCACAGTGCCCTGCAGGATCATGGTCTCTGTACACATAAAAGCACGGGCAGTAATGAACATGTCACGGTGTCTAACCACTTTGGAGTATTGCATGAAGACTCCTAAGTCAGAATAAGGCCGTGAATAAGTCCGCGTGCAAACCAAGAAGAGACTCAAAACCACAAAGACCCAAGAAAAACAAGCACAAGGAGACACGACTCTGAAAAGGAACTCGGATTGACCACAAAGAGACTGCGTGAGAAAACAAACGACCACGAAGAGACACAGAGATGGTGTCGCAGAACTTCATCGTATAAAACAGAATTAAGACTGAACCAGAATGCAAAACATTTATTAACAAACTGAAACAAAAAAGAGGAAGAGTCCACGAAGGAAGACACTCCTGACGTTTTGTAATGTTTTAAAATTGATTTCAAGTTCAACAGGAACGCTCTCTGGAAATGTTCTGACTGTAAATCAAACTTCACATCAGAACTACAAACCCAAACACTTAAACTACAGCCTGAGGAATATATTTAATGTGTGTGTGTGTGTGTGTGTGTGTGTGTGTGTGTGTTAGCTCCGCTGCTTCTGAGTCCTCAGCGGGCTGAAGAACGGGTGCCACAGCGCCTCCTCCAGCGTGATCCGACGGTACACGTCGTACTCCAGCATACAGCCGAGCAGGTCCAACAGCTGCACCTCCTCCTCGCTCTTCCTGTTCATGTACTTCTGAAAGACAGTTTATTTGAGTTACTTCCTGCTCACGGCTGCAGCTGATTGGCTGATCTGATGGGTCGTGTACCTTCAGAGGTTTAAGGTGTTTCCTGACGTAATCGTGAGAGGAGCTGCGCTCGTCCCAGTTCAGACGCTCGTCGTGCACGTAATGCTGCTTTCTGCACACACACACACACACACACACACACACACACACACACACACACACACACACACATACTAAAAGTTACTGAACGATATATTGCCGTGCACACATTGCACCACGAGCATTAGTGATTGTTCACTGGATGCACGTTTCGTCAGTATTTTGCATGTAAAGCAAAAAGAAGTTATCGCAAAGTTTCGAGTTCATCAACATTATTCTTTTGTCCAATCCTGAGAAGACGGTTTGTAGGAAATAAGTGAAACCAGCAAACATCAAACAGGACAAACCAGGTTCATTTCATTATTTTATACGAGTACTGCTGCTGTAAATATCCAGAAACACTAAAGTAAATAATCCGAGTCCTCGGACGGTGAAGGCATTCTCACCTTTCCTGCTTCACATCATTCAATCCTTTTATCTGCTCGTCTTTATTTACATATTTGGTTTTGAGGAAATTCAAAAGAAACGGAAAGTAATCAAGAGACTACATGTGTGTGTGTGAGAGTGTGTGTGTGTGTGTGTGTGTGTGTGTGTGTGTGTGTGTGTGTGTGTGTGTGTGTGTGTGTGTTACCTTGTCTGTTTCAGCAGGTGGGGGGGAATCGGTCCCAGGATTTTCTCCATCATGGCCAGATGTTCTTTACTGTCATGAGTCTGAAACAACAGACAGGCAGGGTAGAGACAGGTATGTTGTTTCTGTGTGTGTGTGTGTGTGTGTGTGTGTGTGTGTGTGTGTGTGTGTGTGTGTGTGTGTGTGTGTGTGTGTGTGTGTGTACCGGGAAGATTGTGCATCCCAGGTAAAACTCCATGAGAACACAGCCCAGACTCCAAACGTCACACGACTGGTTCCAGCCCAGATCTGTGCACAAACACACGATTAAAACATGAACATGAATCATTACACATGCAGCTTAACTGGTCCAATTTAGTAATTATGTGTGTGTGTGTGTGTGTGTGTGTGTGTGTGTGTGTGTGTGTGTGTGTGTGTGTACCCAGTATGACCTCTGGAGCTCGATAGTGGCGTGTTGACACCAGGGATTCATGGTGTTCGTGGTCAAATGTGGCCGTACCAAAATCCACCACCTTCACATCCAGACTCTTCAGTGTCCTCTCGTCACACTTCTAACACACACACACACACACACACACACACACACACACACACACACACACACACACACACACACACGTAAACATCCTTCACTACTTGGCAAACCTTGAAATGAGCATTTGATTAGCTTTAACAAATCGTTCACCGTCTTGTCGTTGTGCTGCAGGTCGTAGTCGGAGCAGACAAACAGGATGTTTTCCGGCTTCAGGTCGGTGTGCGTCAGCTTGTTGCGATGCAGGACTGTGAAACACACAAGAACACAAACTGTTATTGTGATTTTATGCACGTTTCCATCCTGTTGTAGGAATATAATGATTTGGGAGCATCGAGATAAACTGGCTCTCCAGTTAGGTGCCATTAAACCACTGCAGAAGAAGACATCATTGAAAGAGCGCCAGTCGAACCTCACAGTGATGGAAACATCTTTTCGATCCATTTCTTTGTGATCTTTCAACTTTCTTTCCTAATTTCTGGTGTTTTTTATGCATAGAAAATACACAGAAACCAGTGGACAAAGCCTTTAATGCTCTACTTTGTATCAGAGAGAAAAGTGTTGACCAAGCACCACCATGAAGTGTTACCCGTGGTGACAGTGTGAGGAGCTCGGGGCTGAAACCATCAACATCTTTCTGCTGAACTGAATTTATCTGTTTGCAAACTAATGAACGTGAAACTGTGCAGCTGATGATTTACGCAGGAAGTGGCAATTCAGACAACGCAGCCACGGGTTATTTTATATTATAATATGTGAGTTTTATGAACAAAGAAGTACAAAAATCTCAGATTCTTATGCAAATTCTGCCTATCGACAACACTTTGAATTAAAGCATCCGACCAGTTTATAAAAAATGGAAGAAAACAATGGAAATGAGTTCATTTGAATCTGTGGGAACTGAACTTTGAACTTTGAACTTTGTGGGAAGTTGCACAACAGAGGTCAGAGGTCAGAGGTCACAGGGCTGGTAGAAAGTGACCAACACACACACACACACACACACAGTTGACTCACAGTAGACGGCTCTGAAGATCTGGAAGGCCATGTGTCTGATCTGCTCCACGTTGAACGGCAGGAACTCGTTCTGCCGGAGGAACTCGAAGGTGCTGAGGCCGAGCAGCTCGAACACGATGCAGATGTGACCTTCGTGATCGAACCAGTCCAGCATCCTCACACAGGCACTGGCAGGAGAGAGTCGGGGATCCACATGAGGCGGAGCATTACCTCACGCTCAGAGTTAAAGACCATCACATGAGGGATTAAACAGGGATTTTAAATTAACAGATTCTTTTTAGCCGACCGAAACTGAAGATAAAAAAGCATCAATTATCGCAGTGTGCTGTGAGAATAACCACAATATCTGTGGCGTTACTGCGAAAGGCATTCTGTAAATTATTTAAAAACTTTAAATTGCAATATCATAAAAAATAACAATTCATAACATTTTACTTGTTTAAGCATTTTGAAGACTTTTGAAATATTGATTTAAGACCTTTTAATACCAATGAAGGCTTTATCAGCTTATTAAGTTCAATGTCTTTGAAGACTTCTAAGATAAAGTCCCCCCCCCCGGATTGACTCCGAGGGTCTTCTGCAGCTACACAGTTAAAGACAGAAGCAGCATGAACAACGTTTTTAAGATCTGTTCTAGGATCATCGGAGCATTCGTGTTCTTGCAGGTGGATTCTCTCTGTAACTATGTTTTGTCTGCTTGTCAAACCAACCATTTCAAATCATTCATCCCCTCTGCAATCGTTCTTTTAAATGCCCATTACCATTAGGTACCATTATTTCTAAAATTACACATTTGAGCTCCTTTGTGTGATTATTTGTTTGTATGTTGTTGTACGAGTTGTGTTTCTCTGTGTACAAGCAGCTCATAACTAACTTGGTGTGATTAATCAAGTAGTTTTGAAATACACTCACAATGTGTTGTCATCGTCCAGGCTGTTGATCTCCTCCAGCACTGCGATCTCAGACTTCGCTACTTCACGGAAACACTCAGTGCTCCTCAAAATCTTCACGGCCACATGCTCCTCCCTGTTGAACATACAGAGAGGTTCACACAGATAGTTTACATGATCAACTGTTTCTGGTTTCTGGCAGTTGGATCATAAATCAGGATGTTGTCATGATGGAACACCAAAAAGGTTCTAAGGACCTTTTCACACCTGAAAGTCCTAACATAGGTCTGCACAAAGGTTTGTGTTTGTGTTGCATTGTAAACATATGAACTAAAGAAATACACGACATATCTACGTTCCGTCGCCGTCACCATGTGAGCTGCGTTTCCTGATACTTGACATTGATTGGTTTGTCGACTGCGTGTTGTCACTTCGGCTGGCAGCCTTCTAATGCAGTTTAAATGAACTAATGCAACGCCCGTTTGTAACATGTGCCCGTTTGTAACGGACCAATTGCTTGGCTCCTGGTCTTCCTGCTTGCAGTGTTGTCAGGGGGCGTGCCTGTTTGGAGCAGTTATGGCCTCGGAAATGTGCTTTTCTTTCGTTATCAAGAAGCATTCTCGAGAACGGCTCATCCAATCAACATCATATTCGAGACTCTGTTGTTTCTTCAACAATACACCCACCGAGTGTAAAGTTGATTGGTTGGTCTTCAGCTATACGAAGGAATGTCATACTTACATAACTTCCTTTTCGTTAGATGATGCTGTTATAGTGCCAAATGACACCAAATATGTCAATGTTACTCATATCTCATATCCACCAACAGTGGCTGCAATAGCACAAAGCGTTTTGGGTTATATGCCATTGTTGGCAATATAATGCACTGTTTTGCTATAGGGCCAGTTATAGCAAAATCGTAGGGAGCCAAAAATCTAAAATCCAAAAAAATAACTTTTTCTGGTTTAGACCAGAGACGCTCTGCTCAAAATTTGTACTTACTGTTCAAATTTACAGGCCAAAATACTTCATAGTTAGACGCAGCACTTTTATAAAGTCGTCCTACTTCTCTTCCTCTTCTCCCCATGTGCTCCATTTTGTTTTGATGTGTTATTCTTTTTTCCGTATGTGATGATAACCTGCCAGAACTTAAATAGACTGAAAGTCTGGACCATCCAGAAAAAAGAAAATTCACACTAGAAATTAACTATCAAACTGAAAAATCCGGAACAAACGAGATAGGGGAGGCAGGGCACTAAGTCGATACAGATTTGGATCGGAGAATCACAAGCAGTACAGCCACCCAACAGTTAGAAGGTCAAGGTTCACTCAGCATGCGTGCTTACTTGTCTCTATCAATACACTCCACCACTTTTGCAAAGGATCCTGCTCCCAGTGTAAATACCACCTCATCTGGGAAGGACAGAAAGACATTTATCAGTGAAAGCAGAAATGTCTTGAAGGGTAACTGGTATTTCTAGCTGGACCCTATTTGTTTATGTTTGTGAATAATGGGGACAACAATTTAATTGGTCCAGTATTGAGAGAGAGCGCTGCAGAAACAGGAAGCAATGTAATCCAATTGGGTAATTGCGCACCGTGACACTTATAATGACAAGCTGAGCCTGTCGGTGGCAAAAACAAGCACTTTTAGTGGACGTACATTGATGGTGCAGAATTGCCCAATGGGTTTATACTGTGGCCTGTTTAGCCGACTGCAGCGCTCTCTCTCAATGCTGGACCAATTACAGAAATAATGTTTCCATTAGTCATTTAGACTCAAAGACATGAGAAATAGCGTCCAGGTTGAAAAATACAGAAGTTACCATTTAAAAAGGCAAATATCAAGGAGACCAAACACTAAAGACAAAGTCTGGTGTACATCTTGCTTTCATCACGAGACCGATATGATAGTCTAGGTGACCCTCTTCATCTTCTTCACGGCTCTTTCCCTCGTGACTCGTCTTCACTTCGTCATCATTCGCGGTCTCACCAAGTAAAGCAGATTCCAGCTGGAGACTGGAGTTGTCGTCAGGCTGAGTTTAGAGGCGATGCCGCACATGGAGGATGGTGTTGGTGGTTGTGTCGGTGACATATGGACAAGACAGTGGAAGAGAAAGACATTTTTTTGTTGAGGGAACCGATGCAATGCTAACTTCAGGGTCGGCCTATGAGAATACGTCATCCCAGCACCACTCTGTATAGAAAGCTCTCACAAACTCAAACGTTCAACAAAATAAAATAAAAACTCATCTTTTTGGCTACTCTAGTTGTTTATCTGGTGAAGTCTGAACACACTTATTTATCAATGATCTGGGTGAGAGAAGGATGAGGACAAACAGAAGAATCGTACCGAGTCTTCTGTGGAGCTGCAGAGCGAGCGCTGCTTGAAGCTTCCCGTCTTTCTGTCAGCGTCTGATTTGGGGTCGTCATCGTCTACCAGCAGAAGAAAAAACAGAGAGTTGATTTCCTGCAGCGCGAGTACATTTGAAACTATAACTTTAAACATTTTGGTTAGAAGTGACATCACAAGTGTGGGGCCATAATTCAGATTCAACACATTCAGCCTACACTGGACATGATATGGACAGTACGGTCACCTCTCCAAGACCCATGTTTGCTGTCCTTCTTGCCCATCGTGCTGCTGGACACACTGGGCTGTGCGCCCACAATGTGTGGCCTCTGCTCCAGCCTCTGGAGGATTACAGATTACTAAACACATAAGAAGAAGAATCTCAGTCCGACGAGGCTCGAGTGAGAACAAAACATGGACCGACAACGTCTCTATTGCTTTGATCTTTACAACCAGTAGTTGCTAGCTTCCGCTAGTGAAAGAAAACAAATAAGTTGAGAAATGAGTCATTATAATAAATAAGAATCTTAACATAAAGACTTAGCATCAAGTATTAAGTTTCTCATTTTTAGAACATTTTATAAAGACACAATTTCCCTTAGCATGTTGAGTGTACTGTTCAGTATCTTCTGTATGTTAGTGGACATGTTGACACTTAATTAAAGTCATTTCCACTTTCTGAAAATAATAACAGAATGAAAGTTTATGATTACTTTGAGAAAGTGGGGATTCATCCTCCAAAATGTCACAGAAATATCCAATAATTATCAAAGTTCTACATAAATTGGACTTTCAGACTTCAAGGACCGACCTTGATTGCCAACGTTAGCTAACAAGACAAAGAATTATAATTATTTGGATATCTAAACGTGCGACTCATAACTCACGAGATCTGTTGCTGCAGTGAAGAACCCTCCTCCGCCCTCCTCCGCCCTCCTCCGCCCTCCTGCCCTTTGTCTGCAGGGACAAAGATTTCCTTTAACCCCTGATCTTAGTTTCCACAGCTAAACATAGAGCTGCATCCCTCCAACCTTCAAACCTGTTGGTGTCTCCATCGCTACCCCTCCCCTGGTTAGAGTTACGACCGCCCCCCAACATGAAACTATAATGGGCCCTGCGGGGAGACTGCCATATCTGATGTCTGCTGTAAAATCCCAAAGTAAAATACAAAAGGGAGAAGAACATAATGTTTACAGCATACATATTTAATTAGTCGCCCGTTTAATCATTTAGAAATATTCAAAAATAAGTATTCAACATTTTTTTAAATAAAATAAATACATCTCTTCCATTACGAGAGTTTAGTTTTTTATTTATTTAATCAACACTGTTACAGACTCTTATTTAAATAACCGACGGTTATGGATATTTACATAGTTTGATTATTATTTTATTAGTAGGCTAATAAGCCCATTTATCAGTTATGTCTGTTTTAAGCACAGAAATAGTATTTAGTTAAAAGGTTGTTAAAGCAGAAAGTCAAACAGAATAAAGAAATATGTCAATTATTAAAACAATAAACTACTTCTACGAATAGAAACGTTTATTTAAGTACATTTAAATTGTTAGCTTTACAGGTCAGACATAGGAAATGTAAAACTGGGCCTTGACAATTTAATAGTCCTGGTTTATATTATATAATATTAATAGAACGAGGGGAGGGGCCGGACTAAGAATGGTTCAAAACGACTTATTTGTGCCGAATACCCCAAACAGCAGTTTGGAGTATTCGGCCTTCTTGGAGCCCTGCAGGGGGCTCCATAGTCACCTAGAGCACCTGGGAAATTATGGAGCCCTGACCCCAAGTGAAGGAGTTCAAGTACCTCGGGGTCTTGTTCGCGAGTGAGGGGACGATGGAGCGAGAGATTGGCCAGAGAATCGGAGCAGCGGGGGCACATTACCGCACCGTTGTGACGAAAAGAGAGCTGAGCCAGAAGGCAAAGCTCTCAATATACCGGTCGATCTTCGTTCCTACCCTCACCTATGGTCATGAAGGCTGGGTCATGACCCAAAGAACGAGATCACGGGTACAAGCGGAGAGATAGAGTGAGAAGCTCAGCCATCAGGAGAGACTCGGAGTAGAGCCGCTGCTCCTTTACGTTGAAAGGAGCCAGTTGAGGTGGTTCATCTAGTGAGGAGCCACCTGGGCGCCTCCCTAGGGAGGTGTTCCAGGCACGTCCAGCTGGGAGGAGACCCCGGGGAAGACCCAGGACTCGGTGGAGAGATTATATCTCCTCACTAGGAACACCTCGGGATCCCCCAGTCGGAGCTGGAGGATGTGGCCCGGAGAAGGGAAGATTGGGGTTCCTTACTGGAGCTGCTGCCCCCGCGACCCGATGCCGTATAAGAGGTAGACGATGGATGGATGGATGGAATACAATTCTAAAAGTATTTTTATTGGATTTTCTTTGCTTTATATATATAGTTGATTTAATGTTCATTTATTCCTCTGATTAATTTTAATTAAAAATAAATTAATTTAAAAAAGACGACATCAAATACGTAAAAGTGATTTAAAATACATACTCTGTTGTTTATAGTCTGACAATAATACAAATAAGAATATCAGCTTTATCTTATAAACAATTACAATCCAAGCAGCTAAATCATGTCTTCAGGGTTGATTGACATGTTGACAACAGCACGTCCACATGTATGTCCCTCTTCCACAAATAGCAGACATGCCATTCACAGGGGGGGTGGGGGGGTGTGGTGGTCACTCTCTCTCTCTCTCTATGTTATTTCTTATTCATCTTTTCCCCCCCTCCTCCTCCACTCCTGCAGAATATCTGCTGCTATGTCTTTTTGTTCCTACGTTGCAGCTGATGTTATTCACCGCTGCCACCTACATTTAAGTACACGGTCTGTTGCATTGTGGGAGGATTTAAAGCTACACTGGTTGTTGTGCATACGACAGTAACTGAAGGTTACAGCTGCAGAGTCCACAGCAGGAGGAAGTCAAGAGTTACTCTTTTACTCTTCTTTAAATACACTCAATGTATTGAATATTTACAAGCGTTAGTTGACTAAAGGCAGAGGGGCTTTGCTTCTTATGGAGTGTTATACCCTCCGGAGCAGGAATGGACCCCCCCCCCCCCGGCTCAGCTGTCTCTGATCGACTGTAAATCAGCGCTGAGGACGACTCACTGCTGCTGACAACATGCAGGACCGCTGGGACGCCAACATCCTCCAACACTCACTACTCAGCAGCACTGACGGGGCTGAAGAAAGTTTCAGTCTGCACACAGCTTAATAGACTAAACAGGGGGGGGGGGGGCTAGTTCACATGAATGCTTTAAAAAAGGGACAAAAATCCCAAATAAATATTCTTTCTCCTTCTGTAGTGCAGCTGTTGGAGGGATTGGAACTAGATGTCTTGTAGTTATAAAAGCAACAGTAACGTTTCTTTACAGAAATCCTGACCCGGTTCCTGAAGACGATCCTTGTGAGCAGTTTCAAGTAGGAACTACTTTCTGCCGTATTACATCCCAGGTCATTCAGCAGACGCTCTTATCCAGAGCGACTTACAGTAACTATCTACAGGGACAGTCTCCTGGAGCCGCTCAGGGTTAAGTGCCTTGCTCAGGGGCTCAATGGTGCAGCCCTGGTATTGAACTCACAACCATCTGGTGTCAGCCAAACCACTAGACCAGTGGTCCCCAATCACCGGTCCTTGGACCGGTACATTTGGTACCGGGCCGCACAGAAAAAATGAAAAATCAGCGGATACATCTGTCTGTGCGTCTGTGTCTCTTGACATGTCAAGACGCTCGTCTGTCACGTGATACTTTACTTTAAAAAAATAAGCCCACAAGCAACAATGAGGGAAAACAAACGTCTTTAAAGAGCTTTGAAAAGGGAAAAGACCAACGAGGAGACATTTAAAGACGACACCAGGAGTCCACCTGTAGCGATAAACACCTCAATACGTGTTTATCGACAAAAGACGAGCCCTGGGAGTTGTTTTAAAGAAAGAAACATGAACAAGAAGGACATAAAGAATGACTGATGGCACCACATCAACACACGAGTGCACGGAGAGCGTCACACTTAGTGACTCACCTGTCGCTAAGAGAAGAAACCTTTTACCTCTGGTGAAGACTTTATCCCCAGAGACACCAGCTCAGGCTCCCACTGATTCAGCTAATGCTCAGCTTTTTATGCACTTTATATTTGTTTTTATGCCGGCCGTATCATATTAGTCCGTCATATTTATCCCCGCCCCCCGGTCCGCAAACATATTGTCTTACATGAAACCGGTCCGTGACATAAAGGTTGGGGACCGCTGCACTAGACCACTAGGCTGATAGAAGCTGATAGAAGCCGGAGAACTAGTTCTTAACCACATAACAATAATTACTTAGAGAAACACATCTCTAAGTGCCTTCACAATGAAAACAGTGTTTCCTTAATAATAATAATCAAAAAGGTGAAGAAGGTGTGAAGAAGGTTTGGATAAAAGCCAAACAATAAACCTGCAGGCGTTGGGTTATCGTCGGAGAAGCATAAAGTCTTCCACGAAAGGTAGTAAAATGTGTCCTTATGCAGGAAAGATGTTCTTTAATATTCAGTGCAGCTTTGTTTTTCACTGATGTTTCAGCTCCATTTGATTTAAACTCTTCCTGCATCAAGATGTGTTTATGATTCATGTTTACTTGACCTGCAGCGTCGACGTCATCACGCGTGCATGTTGCCAGCTTTAAACTTTTAATTAAAACTGTTAACGGCATCTAAATGTCTGCTTGTTCTGGGTTTGGTTGTCAGAATTGTTATTCCAACAGCTCCAGTATCAGAGGTGTTAACACATGTCATCTAGCAGACGCTCGGACTCACTGAACTAACTGCAGGGACAGTCTCTTCGGAGCATCTCAGGGTTAAGTCGTTCAGCCGTGGTCTTGAGCTCCGGCGTCATATATTGCATTATATTAGGAAGTCCAACCACTAGACCACTTCAACAGGATCCTTCCAGAGCAACAGGCAGCTTCTAGTGTTTATGTAAACTGAAAAGAGTGGCGCACAAACTTACTGTCTCGGAGGCTCATTCTTGAAGCTTTGGCTCCATTTGTTCTTTGTTATTTGAATGGAATATGATCTAATCCAATGCACATGGTTGCGATAGATGACGGATACCTTTTAATTGAAGGGGATTATCCAGACGTATCAGTTTTAGTTTAACAGTTCATCTGATATGGCTGAAAATACACTTAGAAGAACTCCAACAGCCCACACAGCGCTGACAATGAGCGCCATGTCTGTGCCCACACTGCAACGCACCACGTCACGAGATCGTGATACTGAACAGAAGCTGATTTAGTCTTCTACATGCAGAGCATAAGCAGCTTTTAAATACTCGTTTATTTTATTCATTAAACAATAATAATTTCAGATCATTTCTGCCAGTTAAAGAAAATAAATGTGATGAAAAATAATGAGTTAATATCTCAGAATAATTATCAGATACGAAGTCATTATCTTGAGACAAATCCATTACTGCCAACATTACGGTCAAATCCTTGCTGATGCACCGGTCTTTGTTGTTAAAGCTGTGGTGTCTCCTGCTTCTCTTCCTCTCTGGCTCGCTGCCGTTTGGTTTCCTGAGTAACTTTCCCTCCTCTTCTCCAGCTCTCTCGACCACTCCTCCCTACTTATTGCCACACTGCATAGCTGCCAAACATGGAGAGACAGAAGTGGTAGAGCAATAAAACATTATGTCCCACAGAAAACCAAGACGTGAACATTCCTGCTCACTTCTTAGCCGTAAAATACTCAGCCAGCTGCAGTGAAAAGAGACACGGGCAGCCCGACCCCTATCCTGACCCAGCAGGGGCTCTTCTTTCCTCCCGCAGGAGAAAACATAGTGTACTGTGTCTGATCTGGAGCTGCTGATGCAAAATGATGAAGCAGATTGTGTGACGTTGTTTTCAATCTGGACACTCAACCGACTGACAATGTGGCGTAACTTCAGCGGATTCAGAGTAACTTCTTGTCTTCTTGTCACAGGCCGTTTGCGCCGCGACGCGTGGGTTTGTCATTTCATACAAGCATCATTTGGACCTTCGTGGACCCTCCGTGGACCCTCGTGGACCTTCGTGGAAAGTATGAATCAGCCTGAAGGCTGAACGCTACGTTTATTCTATAACAACTTTATTTTAAAGTTCTGGGGAGTTTGGGGGTGAGGAATCACTGCACATATTCAGAAACATGGTGTATATGTCACAGCACCTACTTCTGAGAGCCAATTCTCAGCAGACATGACATGTGGTGTTCCTCAGAGCTCAATCCTAGGACCGCTTTTTTTCTCTTCATAAAGATATTTACAAAAACATCAGAGATGTGATAACTCTGACTTTCAAATGTTGAAATAGATTGAGACCATAAATAATGTTTAAATATATCTGTGTTTCCTACCATGGTAAATCATTGTTAATAATCATTGAGGCATAATTAACATTAACATGTGATCAGACAGTCTCTTCACATATATTATTATTATTATTATTATTAATAATGATAATATTATCATTAAAGGTGAACCGTACAACTATGTTATTCAGGAAGTTTCTATCAAACAAGTAGCCCTTCGTATTACTCTGTACCCTTGAAGTAGCTCTCAGTATCACAAAGGTTGGTGACCCCTGAGGTAGATCGTGTTAGCTATGAACGAAGCTCTTTACATTTAACAAACTTCACTAACAAATCCCAACGTTAAGTACGACCAAGAATCAAGGCTTTTGTCTGCCTTCAGGCTTTGTGTATTTTCCTAATGAAACACAGGTGTGACAGAAAACAGGCGGGAAAAAGACAAAAGCAGGAAGTAAAGCCACACATGACACATGAGATGATTGAACTTTCAAAATAAAACAGGAAACAGACTACAACCTAATCCCAGGACACTTTATATGCTTCGACTCAGAAACATCAGGAAATAATAACCAAAAGCGAGTCAGTCCCCAGAGACCCCCGTGTTAAAGCGCCCACAGACCCCCGTGTTAAAGCGCCCACAGACCCCCGTGTTAAAGCGCCCACAGACCCCCGTGTTAAAGCGCCCACAGACCCCCGTGTTAAAGCGTCCAACTTTACAGCAGAAATAAACATCTTACAAAAACTAATGTAATAGCTCATTTCCCCGTTAGTTTCACTTTGCTGGAATAAAGCTGGTGAGCAGAGGTGGAAGAAGTACTTTAGTCTTTTACTTAAGTTAAAGTAGAAATACCAAAGTGTTGAAATACTCTGGTAAGAGTCAAATCCAAAACTATCCACATCAAATTATACTTAAAGTACCAAAAAGTAGATAAATAGAAAGACTCAAGTAAAGTAAATGTACTTAGTTACTTCCCACCACTGTCGGTCCAAATGAGATAATATAAATCAGCTGATCAGACTAACGTCGCTTTTAAAAAGCAGGTTTGCAGTTAAATGTTTTCACAATAAAAAAACATTCACACTATCTTTATCTGTGCAGCCAGACGCCTCCAAGTTCCTGCAGTGACATCAATGATGATGATGTGGTGAGAAGAGTATACATTAAATATTTAAATGCAGTATATAATGCACATGTAATATCGTGCCACAGAGAACAACTATATATACATTTAGCACAACATTACTAGAGGTTAACTTTACATATTGAATCCAGAGTGGCTCTCTTGTCAGGTTTCATGCACTGGACTAAAGAAGTTCAGATTTAGTCTCTCAGTAAGAAGTTAAAATATTCAAGTTTTAAAAGGCCATAAATTCAACGTAGGAGGTTTGGAAAACAAAGAACAGGAAGCTAAAATTAAGCATTTTTATGTTTTCTTAACTGAGATCTTTTTATGTTTTTAACACGCAATTTATCAAAACAGCAGAGACGTTTGTAATGAGCTGGCAGTCTCACCTCCTACATGCACACATGACGGCTGACAGTCATTTGGAAAGGTTTAATTAACTTTGTGCGGCGTTTGTTCATGGTGATAAAAAGCAGGTGTGTGTCACGATTTATATCTTCTTCAATTATGTAAGCAGCCTTTTTAACGGCCAGGTTTGATTGCAGCTCGGTGTGCGGACGTGAAAGGTGACTGATGGCATTGACGCACATCTACCACGACACAGGCTTGTATTTCTGTCCTAAACATAAAAAATAAAAATATCCCCTTTAACAACTAGCATAGTTCAAATTCTGAAACTAGATGCTGACAACATCAAGTGTTTGGCCTTTCTTACATGTTCTCCTCATTATGATCTGACTGAGTAGTTTCCACTGGGCTTTACCTAGAAAATGTCACTCAAAGACAAAATGACCACAAAGAAACATAATAATAATAATAATAATAATAATAATAATAATAATAATAATAATAATAATAATAATAATAATAATAATAATAATAATAATAATAATAATAACACTACAGAGAGACACTCACGACTATGAAAAGGGTCAAACACACAAAATAACCTCACAGAAACAGAATAACTAGAAAAAGACCAAAAAAAACTACGAAGAGACACAAAACAAGCATAAAGTCTGTCTAATAATCCACCCGTATCTAAACAGTATAAGTGATTTGAACTGTAGTTCCTGCATGAGGCCACCGGGGGCGCTGCAGAGTCCGTCTGCAGATGGAGAGCTCCATTTCTCCAGACAGAGACAGAGACTCGATATTTCCATCATGTGATTCATTACAGACATGCAGTCAGAGTGAAGAGGAGAGGAGGTGACACATTTCATTTAGTAGAGAGAGCACACACACACACACACACACACACACACACACACACACACACACACACACACACACACACACACACACACTTCATTACACTGTGTGTGTAATGAAGAGTACTTGTATTGACAGATGTGAAAGCTCTCAGCTGTGATTAGTATTCAGTCTATAGACACACAAACATTAATGTTTATCAGCTTATGTGTCTGTCACACTATAAATTACTTATTTTTGGCGTTTCAGACGCAAAAACAAAGTAATTAAACACCGTACAGTAGATAAACACTGTTACAGTAGATAAACACCGTACAGTAGATAAACACTGTTACAGTAGATAAACACTGTTACAGTAGATAAACACCGTTACAGTAGTTAAACACTGTTACAGTAGATAAACACTGTTACAGTAGATAAACACCGTACAGTAGATAAACACTGTTACAGTAGATAAACACTGTTACAGTAGTTAAACACCGTTACAGTAGTTAAACACTGTTACAGTAGATAAACACTGTTACAGTAGATAAACACTGTTACAGTAGTTAAACACCGTTACAGTAGTTAAACACTGTTACAGTAGATAAACACTGTTACAGTAGATAAACACTGTTACAGTAGATAAACACTGTTACAGTAGATAAACACCGTACAGTAGATAAACACCGTTACAGTAGTTAAACACTGTTACAGTAGATAAACACTGTTACAGTAGATAAACACCGTTACAGTAGATAAACACTGTTACACCGTCCTGGTGCCTTCCTGGTTTGTGTTTTCAGTTTTATTTGTTACTTTGTATTTTTGACTAGCTCCGCTAAGGAGCCCCGCCCTTAGTGAAACCGAGCAGAGGAGAAACTGCACAAAGCAAGCAGTAGACCAGGGGGGGGGGGGTGTCAAACTCAGTCACAGAGAGGGCCAAACACGGTCCACATTTATTGAACAGGATACACATATTGGATAAAGTGCAAAAAGATATGGAACATATTTAAGTCAACTGCAAACGGATTGCTGAGCAGTTCAATTTAAATATCTGAGCTGCAAAGTCTCAGTTGATCAGCAGAATGCTGTCGGGAACACAGCGGGGGAGATGTTTGTCAGTGTTTGGAAACAGTAGTGACCAAAGTGTCCTGCTGCATCAGAGTCTCCCACAGGCAGCCGGCTCTCACTGCATCACACATGTCTGATCACACTGAAGCTGCAGGTTTAACAGGGAGATGCTTCGTTATGTCACACTAACAGTCCAGCTCACATCGTCCCAGAGATCTGTGCTGTGTTTCCCTTTGCTTTCCAAAAACTTTCATTTCATTCACACATTTAGATACTTCCTCAAATGTCCTTCCACCGTGAAGTATTACTGTAGTATTTGTACTTGTATTGAAGTATTACTGCAGTATTTGTACTTGTACTGAAGTTTTACTGTAGTATTTGTACTTGTACTGAAGTATTATTGTAGTATTTGTACTTGTACTGAAGTATTACTGTAGTATTTGTACTTGTACTGAAGTTTTACTGTAGTATTTGTACTTGTACTGAAGTATTATTGTAGTATTTGTACTTGTACTGAAGTATTACTGTAGTACTTGTACTGAAGTATTACTGTAGTATTTGTACTGTACTGAAGTATTATTGTAGTATTTGTACTTGTATTGAAGTATTACTGTAGTATTTGTACTTGTACCGAAGTATTACTGTAGTATTTGTACTTGTACTGAAGTATTATTGTAGTATTTGTACTTGTACTGAAGTATTACTGTAGTATTTGTACTTGTACTGAAGTATTACTGTAGTATTTGTACTGTACTGAAGTATTATTGTAGTATTTGTACTTGTATTGAAGTATTACTGTAGTATTTGTACTTGTACTGAAGTATTACTGTAGTATTTGTACTTGTACTGAAGTATTATTGTAGTATTTGTACTTGTACTGAAGTATTACTGTAGTACTTGTACTGAAGTATTACTATAGTATGTGTACTTGTACTGAAGTATTACTGTAGTATTTGTACTTGTACTGAAGTATTACTGTAGTATTTGTACTTCTACTGAAGTATTACTGTAGTATTTGTACTTCTACTGAAGTATTACTGTAGTATTTGTACTTGTACTGAAGTATTACTGTAGTACTTGTACTGAAGTATTACTGTAGTATTTGTACTTGTACTGAAGTATTACTGTAGTACTTGTACTGAAGTATTACTGTAGTATGTGTACTTGTATTGAAGTATTACTGTAGTATTTATACTGTACTGAAGTATTACTGTAGTATGTGTACTTGTACTGAAGTATTACTGTAGTATTTGTACTTGTACTGAAGTATTACTGTAGTACTTGTACTGAAGTATTACTGTAGTATGTGTGCTTGTATTGAAGTATTACTGTAGTACTTGTACTGAAGTATTATTATAGTATGTGTACTTGTACTGAAGTATTACTGTAGTATTTGTACTGTACTGAAGTATTACTGTAGTGTTTGTACTTGTACTGAAGTATTACTGTAGTGTTTGTACTTGTACTGAAGTATTACTGTAGTATTTATACCTGTACTGAAGTATTACTGTAGTATTTGTACTTGTACTGAAGTATTACTGTAGTATTTGTACTTGTACTGAAGTATTACTGTAGTATTTCTTGTACTGAAGTACTTGTACTGAAGTATTACTGTAGTATTTGTACTTGTACTGAAGTATTACTGTAGTATTTGTACTTGTACTGAAGTATTACTGTAGTATTTGTACCTGTACTGAAGTATTACTGTAGTATTTGTACTTGTACTGAAGTATTACTGTAGTATTTGTACTTGTACTGAAGTATTACTGTAGTACTTGTACTGAAGTATTATTGTAGTATGTGTACTTGTATTGAAGTATTACTGTAGTATTTATACTGTACTGACGTATTACTGTAGTATGTGTACTTGTACTGAAGAATTACTGTAGTATTTGTACTTGTACTGAAGTATTACTGTAGTACTTGTACTGAAGTATTACTATAGTATGTGTACTTGTACTGAAGTATTACTGTAGTATTTGTACTTGTACTGAAGTATTACTGTAGTATTTGTACTTGTACTGAAGTATTACTGGAGTATTTGTACTGTACTGAAGTATTATTGTAGTATTTGTACTTGTACTGAAGTATTACTGTAGTATTTGTACTTGTACTGAAGTATTATTGTAGTATTTGTACTTGTACTTAAGTATTACTGTAGTACTTGTACTTCTACTGAAGTATTACTGTAGTATTTGTACTTGTACTGAAGTATTACTGTAGTACTTGTACTGAAGTATTACTGTAGTATGTGTACTTGTATTGAAGTATTACTGTAGTATTTGTACTTGTACTGAAGTATTACTGTAGTATTTGTACTTGTACTGAAGTATTACTGTAGTACGTGTACTTAAGTATTACTGTAGTATGTGTGCTTGTATTGAAGTATTACTGTAGTACTTGTACTGAAGTATTATTATAGTATGTGTACTTGTACGGAAGTATTATTGTAGTATTTGTACTTGTACTGAAGTATTACTGTAGTATTTGTACTTGTACTGAAGTATTACTGTAGTATTTGTACTGTACTGAAGTATTATTGTAGTATTTGTACTTGTACTGAAGTATTACTGTAGTATTTGTACTTGTACTGAAGTATTATTGTAGTATTTGTACTTGTACTTAAGTATTACTGTAGTACTTGTACTTCTACTGAAGTATTACTGTAGTATTTGTACTTGTACTGAAGTATTACTGTAGTACTTGTACTGAAGTATTACTGTAGTATGTGTACTTGTATTGAAGTATTACTGTAGTATTTGTACTTGTACTGAAGTATTACTGTAGTATTTGTACTTGTACTGAAGTATTACTGTAGTACGTGTACTTAAGTATTACTGTAGTATGTGTGCTTGTATTGAAGTATTACTGTAGTACTTGTACTGAAGTATTATTATAGTATGTGTACTTGTACGGAAGTATTATTGTAGTATTTGTACTTGTACTGAAGTATTACTGTAGTATTTGTACTTGTACTGAAGTATTACTGTAGTATTTGTACTGTACTGAAGTATTACTGTAGTGTTTGTACTTGTACTGAAGTATTACTGTAGTATTTGTACTTGTACTGAAGTATTATTGTAGTATTTGTACTTGTACTGAAGTATTACTGTAGTACTTGTACTGAAGTATTACTATAGTATGTGTACTTGTACTGAAGTATTACTGTAGTATTTGTACTGTACTGAAGTATTATTGTAGTATTTGTACTTGTACTGAAGTATTACTGTAGTATTTGTACTGAAGTATTACTATAGTATGTGTACTGGTGAAAGTTACCAATGACCTTCTATTGGCTTCAGACAAAGGACTCGTCTCTGTTCTTTTCTTGTTAGACCTCAGTGCTGCTTTCGACACTGTTGATCATGACATTCTACTACAGAGACTGGAACATTGTGTTGGCATAAGAGGAACCGCACTAAGCTGGTTCAAGTCCTATTTATCTGAGCGATCTCAATTTGTACTTGTTAACGATAAATCCTCCATGACAGCCAAAGTCAGTCTCGGAGTTCCGCAGGGTTCTGTACTTGGACCGATTCTATTCACCTTATATATGCTTCCTTTGGGCAATATTATAAGGAACCACTCTATAAACTTTCATTGTTATGCGGATGATACCCAATTATATCTATCAATTAAACCAGATGAAACCAATCAATTGGCTAAACTTCAAGCATGCCTTAAGGACATAAAAACTTGGATGTCTAGCAACTTTTTGATGTTAAACACAGACAAAACTGAAGTTATTATACTTGGCCCTAAACGCCTCCGAAACGCATTTTCTAATGACATAGAAGCTCTGGATGGCATTAACTTGGCCTCCAGCACCACTGTAAGGAATCTTGGCGTCATCTTTGATCAAGATCTGTCGTTTAACTCCCACATAAAACAAATCTCAAGGACTGCCTTCTTTCATCTACGTAACATTGCAAAAATAAGACACATCCTGTCTCAAAATGATGCAGAAAAACTAGTCCATGCATTTGTTACTTCAAGGCTGGATTACTGCAACTCATTGTTATCAGGTTGTCCAAAAAAGTCGGTTAAGACTCTTCAGTTGATCCAAAATGCAGCGGCACGTGTATTGACTAGAACAAGGAAATGGGATCATATTACTCCTGTATTAGCTGCTCTGCACTGGCTCCCGGTAAAATACAGAATAGAATTCAAAATCCTTCTCCTGACTTACAAATCAATTAAAGGTCAGGCTCCAGCATATCTTAAAGATCTCATAGTACCTTATAAACCAACTAGAGCATTACGCTCCCAGACTGCAGGGTTACTTGTGGTTCCTAGAGTCTCTAAGAGTACAATGGGAGCCAGAGCCTTCAGCTATCAAGCTCCTCTCCAGTGGAACCAGCTTCCAGTTTGTGTTCGGGAGGCAGACACACTCTCCACATTTAAGAGTAGGCTAAAGACTTTCCTTTTTGATAAAGCTTATAGTTAGGGCTGGCTCAGGTTTGCCCTGGATCAGCCCCTAGTTATGCTGCTATAGGCTTAGACTGCCGGGGGACACCTCCCTGCTCTCTTCCTTCTCTCCCTCTCTCTTCTTCTCCCTCTCTTCTTCTCCCTCTCTATCTGTATGCATTTATGTAAATGTATGTTACTAACTCACCATCCGGGGTATCATCCCCGGAGTGTCTGTCTCTCATGTGGCAGGTTGCCACTGATAAAGTTTACGTCAGGATCATGAATCGTGGCTGCGCCTGCTGACCTGGTCCTGCTGGACACCGGGAAGCCTTATTGACATTTTCCTGGATTCATCCAAACTTTCTTTTTTTTTTTCCAACACAACATCATTTCTGTCAAATGTTGTATTTGTACTATGTTGTTTATCCTGTACACACGACATCTATTGCACGTCTGTCCGTCCTGGGAGAGGGATCCCTCCTCAGTTGCTCTCCCTGAGGTTTCTTCCATTTTTTCCCCTTTAATTTTGGGGTTTCTTTTAGGAAGTTTTTCCTTGTGCGATGCGAGGGTCTAAGGACAGAGGATGTTGTAACCTGTACAGTCTGTAAAGCACACTGAGTCAAATGTATAATTTGTGATATTGGGCTATACAAATAAATTTGATTTGATTTGATTTGATTTGTACTTGTACTGAAGTATTACTGTAGTATTTGTACTGTACTGAAGTATTACTGTAGTATTTGTACTGTACTGAAGTATTATTGTAGTATTTGTACTTGTATTGAAGTATTACTGTAGTATGTGTACTTGTACTGAAGTATTACTGTAGTATTTGTACTGAAGTATTATTGTAGTATTTGTACTTGTACTGAAGTATTACTGTAGTATTTGTACTTGTACTGAAGTATTACTGTAGTATTTGTACTGTACTGAAGTATTATTGTAGTATTTGTACTTGTATTGAAGTATTACTGTATTATTTGTACTTGTACTGAAGTATTACTGTAGTATTTGTACTTGTACTGAAGTATTATTGTAGTATTTGTACTTGTACTTAAGTATTACTGTAGTACTTGTACTGAAGTATTACTATAGTATGTGTACTTGTACTGAAGTATTACTGTAGTATTTGTACTTGTACTGAAGTATTACTGTAGTATTTGTACTTCTACTGAAGTATTACTGTAGTATTTGTACTTGTACTGAAGTATTACTGTAGTACTTGTACTGAAGTATTACTGTAGTATGTGTACTTGTATTGAAGTATTACTGTAGTATTTGTACTTGTACTGAAGTATTACTGTAGTATTTGTACTTGTACTGAAGTATTACTGTAGTACGTGTACTTAAGTATTACTGTAGTATATGTGCTTGTATTGAAGTATTACTGTAGTACTTGTACTGAAGTATTATTATAGTATGTGTACTTGTACGGAAGTATTATTGTAGTATTTGTACTTGTACTGAAGTATTACTGTAGTATTTGTACTTGTACTGAAGTATTACTGTAGTATTTGTACTGTACTAAAGTATTACTGTAGTATTTGTGCTTGTACTGAAGTATTACTGTAGTGTTTGTACTTGTACTGAAGTATTACTGTAGTATTTGTACTTGTACTGAAGTATTATTGTAGTATTTGTACTTGTACTGAAGTGTTACTGTAGTACTTGTACTGAAGTATTACTATAGTATGTGTACTTGTACTGAAGTATTACTGTAGTATTTGTACTTGTACTGAAGTATTACTGTAGTATTTGTACTTGTACTGAAGTATTACTGGAGTATTTGTACTGTACTGAAGTATTATTGTAGTATTTGTACTTGTACTTAAGTATTACTGTAGTACTTGTACTGAAGTATTACTATAGTATGTGTACTTGTACTGAAGTATTACTGTAGTATTTGTACTTGTACTGAAGTATTACTGTAGTATTTGTACTTCTACTGAAGTATTACTGTAGTATTTGTACTTGTACTGAAGTATTACTGTAGTACTTGTACTGAAGTATTACTGTAGTATGTGTACTTGTATTGAAGTATTACTGTAGTATTTGTACTTGTACTGAAGTATTACTGTAGTATTTGTACTTGTACTGAAGTATTACTGTAGTACGTGTACTTAAGTATTACTGTAGTATATGTGCTTGTATTGAAGTATTACTGTAGTACTTGTACTGAAGTATTATTATAGTATGTGTACTTGTACGGAAGTATTATTGTAGTATTTGTACTTGTACTGAAGTATTACTGTAGTATTTGTACTTGTACTGAAGTATTACTGTAGTATTTGTACTGTACTAAAGTATTACTGTAGTATTTGTGCTTGTACTGAAGTATTACTGTAGTGTTTGTACTTGTACTGAAGTATTACTGTAGTATTTGTACTTGTACTGAAGTATTATTGTAGTATTTGTACTTGTACTGAAGTATTACTGTAGTACTTGTACTGAAGTATTACTATAGTATGTGTACTTGTACTGAAGTATTACTGTAGTATTTGTACTTGTACTGAAGTATTACTGTAGTATTTGTACTTGTACTGAAGTATTACTGGAGTATTTGTACTGTACTGAAGTATTATTGTAGTATTTGTACTTGTACTGAAGTATTACTGTAGTATTTGTACTGAAGTATTACTATAGTATGTGTACTTGTACTGAAGTATTACTGTAGTATTTGTACTGTACTGAAGTATTACTGTAGTATTTGTACTGTACTGAAGTATTATTGTAGTATTTGTACTTGTATTGAAGTATTACTGTAGTATGTGTACTTGTACTGAAGTATTACTGTAGTATTTGTACTGAAGTATTATTGTAGTATTTGTACTTGTACTGAAGTATTACTGTAGTATTTGTACTTGTACTGAAGTATTACTGTAGTATTTGTACTGTACTGAAGTATTATTGTAGTATTTGTACTTGTATTGAAGTATTACTGTATTATTTGTACTTGTACTGAAGTATTACTGTAGTATTTGTACTTGGACTGAAGTATTATTGTAGTATTTGTACTTGTACTTAAGTATTACTGTAGTACTTGTACTGAAGTATTACTATAGTATGTGTACTTGTACTGAAGTATTACTGTAGTATTTGTACTTGTACTGAAGTATTACTGTAGTATTTGTACTTCTACTGAAGTATTACTGTAGTATTTGTACTTGTACTGAAGTATTACTGTAGTATTTGTACTTCTACTGAAGTATTACTGTAGTATTTGTACTTGTACTGAAGAATTACTGTAGTACTTGTACTGAAGCATTACTGTAGTATGTGTACTTGTATTGAAGTATTACTGTAGTATTTGTACTTGTACTGAAGTATTACTGTAGTATTTGTACTTGTACTGAAGTATTACTGTAGTACATGTACTTAAGTATTACTGTAGTATGTGTGCTTGTATTGAAGTATTACTGTAGTACTTGTACTAAAGTATTATTATAGTATGTGTACTTGTACGGAAGTATTATTGTAGTATTTGTACTTGTACTGAAGTATTACTGTAGTATTTGTACTTGTACTGAAGTATTACTGTAGTATTTGTACTGTACTGAAGTATTACTGTAGTATTTGTGCTTGTACTGAAGTATTACTGTAGTGTTTGTACTTGTACTGAAGTATTACTGTAGTATTTGTACTTGTACTGAAGTATTACTGTAGTACTTGCACTGAAGTATTACTGTAGTGTTTGTACTTGTACTGAAGTATTACTGTAGTGTTTGTACTTGTACTGAAGTATTACTGTCGTATTAATACCTGTACTGAAGTATTACTGTAGTATTTGTACTTGTACTGAAGTATTACTGTAGTATTTGTACTTGTACTGAAGTATTACTGTAGTATTTGTACTTGTACTGAAGTATTACTGTAGTATTTGTACTGTACTGAAGTATTACTGGAGTATTTGTACTTGTACTGAAGTATTACTGTAGTATTTGTACCTGTACTGAAGTATTACTGTAGTATTTGTACTTGTACTGAAGTATTACTGTAGTATTTCTTGTACTGAAGTATTACTGTAGTATTTGTACTTGTACTGAAGTATTACTGTAGTATTTATACCTGTACTGAAGTATTACTGTAGTATTTGTACTTGTACTGAAGTATTACTGTAGTATTTGTACTTGTACTGAAGTATTACTGTAGTACTTGTACTGAAGTATTATTGTAGTATGTGTACTTGTATTGAAGTATTACTGTAGTATTTATACTGTACTGAAGTATTACTGTAGTATTTATACTTGTACTGAAGTATTACTGTAGTACTTGTACTGAAGTATTATTATAGTATGTGTACTTGTACTGAAGTATTACTGTAGTACTTGTACTGAAGTATTACTATAGTATTTGTACTTGTACTGAAGTATTACTGTAGTATTTGTACTTGTACTGAAGTAATACTGTAGTATTTGTACTGTACAGAAGTATTATTGTAGTATCTGTACTTGTACTGAAGTATTACTGTAGTATTTGTACTGAAGTATTACTGTAGTATTTGTCCTGAAGTATTACTATAGTATGTGTACTTGTACTGAAGTATTACTGTAGTATTTGTACTGTACTGAAGTATTACTGTAGTATTTGTACTGTATTGAAGTATTACTGTAGTGTTTGTACTTGTACTGAAGTATTACTGTAGTGTTTGTACTTGCACTGAAGTATTACTGTAGTATTTATACCTGTACTGAAGTATTACTGTAGTATTTCTTGTACTGAAGTATTACTGTAGTATTTGTACTGTACTGAAGTATTACTGTAGTATTTGTACTTGTACTGAAGTATTACTGTAGGATTTGTACTTGTACTGAAGTATTACTGTAGTATTTATACCTGTACTGAAGTATTACTGTAGTATTTGTACTTGTACTGAAGTATTACTGTAGTATTGTACCTATACTGAAGTATTACTGTAGTATTTGTACTTGTACTGAAGTATTACTGTAGTATTTGTACTTGTACTGAAGTATTACTGTAGTATTTGTACCTGTACTGAAGTATTACTGTAGTATTTGTACTTGTACTGAAGTATTACTGTAGTATTTGTACTGTACTGAAGTATTACTGTAGTATTTGTACTTGTACTGAAATATTACTGTGGTATTTGTACTTGTACTGAGGTTTTACTGTAGTATTTGTACTTGTACTGAAGTATTATTGTAGTATTTGTACTTGTACTGAAGTATTACTGTAGTACTTGTACTGAAGTATTACTGTAGTACTTGTACTGAAGTATTACTGTAGTATATGTATTGTACTGAAGTATTACTGTAGTATTTGTACTTGTACTGAAGTATTACTGTAGTATTTGTACTTCTACTGAAGTATTACTGTAGTATATGTACTTGTACTGAAGTATTACTGTAGTATTTGTACTTCTACTGAAGTATTACTGTAGTATTTGTACTTGTACTGAAGAATTACTGTAGTACTTGTACTGAAGCATTACTGTAGTATGTGTACTTGTATTGAAGTATTACTGTAGTATTTGTACTTGTACTGAAGTATTACTGTAGTATTTGTACTTGTACTGAAGTATTACTGTAGTACATGTACTTAAGTATTACTGTAGTATGTGTGCTTGTATTGAAGTATTACTGTAGTACTTGTACTGAAGTATTATTATAGTATGTGTACTTGTACGGAAGTATTATTGTAGTATTTGTACTTGTACTGAAGTATTACTGTAGTATTTGTACTTGTACTGAAGTATTACTGTAGTATTTGTACTGTACTGAAGTATTACTGTAGTATTTGTGCTTGTACTGAAGTATTACTGTAGTGTTTGTACTTGTACTGAAGTATTACTGTAGTATTTGTACTTGTACTGAAGTATTACTGTAGTACTTGTACTGAAGTATTACTGTAGTGTTTGTACTTGTACTGAAGTATTACTGTAGTGTTTGTACTTGTACTGAAGTATTACTGTCGTATTAATACCTGTACTGAAGTATTACTGTAGTATTTGTACTTGTACTGAAGTATTACTGTAGTATTTGTACTTGTACTGAAGTATTACTGTAGTATTTGTACTTGTACTGAAGTATTACTGTAGTATTTGTACTGTACTGAAGTATTACTGGAGTATTTGTACTTGTACTGAAGTATTACTGTAGTATTTGTACCTGTACTGAAGTATTACTGTAGTATTTGTACTTGTACTGAAGTATTACTGTAGTATTTCTTGTACTGAAGTATTACTGTAGTATTTGTACTTGTACTGAAGTATTACTGTAGTATTTATACCTGTACTGAAGTATTACTGTAGTATTTGTACTTGTACTGAAGTATTACTGTAGTATTTGTACTTGTACTGAAGTATTACTGTAGTACTTGTACTGAAGTATTACTGTAGTATTTGTACTTGTACTGAAGTATTACTGTAGTACATGTACTTAAGTATTACTGTAGTATGTGTGCTTGTATTGAAGTATTACTGTAGTACTTGTACTGAAGTATTATTATAGTATGTGTACTTGTACGGAAGTATTATTGTAGTATTTGTACTTGTACTGAAGTATTACTGTAGTATTTGTACTTGTACTGAAGTATTACTGTAGTATTTGTACTGTACTGAAGTATTACTGTAGTATTTGTGCTTGTACTGAAGTATTACTGTAGTGTTTGTACTTGTACTGAAGTATTACTGTAGTATTTGTACTTGTACTGAAGTATTACTGTAGTACTTGTACTGAAGTATTACTGTAGTGTTTGTACTTGTACTGAAGTATTACTGTAGTGTTTGTACTTGTACTGAAGTATTACTGTCGTATTAATACCTGTACTGAAGTATTACTGTAGTATTTGTACTTGTACTGAAGTATTACTGTAGTATTTGTACTTGTACTGAAGTATTACTGTAGTATTTGTACTTGTACTGAAGTATTACTGTAGTATTTGTACTGTACTGAAGTATTACTGGAGTATTTGTACTTGTACTGAAGTATTACTGTAGTATTTGTACCTGTACTGAAGTATTACTGTAGTATTTGTACTTGTACTGAAGTATTACTGTAGTATTTCTTGTACTGAAGTATTACTGTAGTATTTGTACTTGTACTGAAGTATTACTGTAGTATTTATACCTGTACTGAAGTATTACTGTAGTATTTGTACTTGTACTGAAGTATTACTGTAGTATTTGTACTTGTACTGAAGTATTACTGTAGTACTTGTACTGAAGTATTATTGTAGTATGTGTACTTGTATTGAAGTATTACTGTAGTATTTATACTGTACTGAAGTATTACTGTAGTATTTATACTTGTACTGAAGTATTACTGTAGTACTTGTATTGAAGTATTATTATAGTATGTGTACTTGTACTGAAGTATTACTGTAGTACTTGTACTGAAGTATTACTATAGTATTTGTACTTGTACTGAAGTATTACTGTAGTATTTGTACTTGTACTGAAGTATTACTGTAGTATTTGTACTGTACAGAAGTATTATTGTAGTATCTGTACTTGTACTGAAGTATTACTGTAGTATTTGTACTGAAGTATTACTGTAGTATTTGTCCTGAAGTATTACTATAGTATGTGTACTTGTACTGAAGTATTACTGTAGTATTTGTACTGTACTGAAGTATTACTGTAGTATTTGTACTGTATTGAAGTATTACTGTAGTGTTTGTACTTGTACTGAAGTATTACTGTAGTGTTTGTACTTGCACTGAAGTATTACTGTAGTATTTATACCTGTACTGAAGTATTACTGTAGTATTTCTTGTACTGAAGTATTACTGTAGTATTTGTACTGTACTGAAGTATTACTGTAGTATTTGTACTTGTACTGAAGTATTACTGTAGGATTTGTACTTGTACTGAAGTATTACTGTAGTATTTGTACTTGTACTGAAGTATTACTGTAGTATTTGTACTGTACTGAAGTATTACTGTAGTATTTGTGCTTGTACTGAAGTATTACTGTAGTGTTTGTACTTGTACTGAAGTATTACTGTAGTATTTGTACTTGTACTGAAGTATTACTGTAGTACTTGTACTGAAGTATTACTGTAGTGTTTGTACTTGTACTGAAGTATTACTGTAGTGTTTGTACTTGTACTGAAGTATTACTGTCGTATTAATACCTGTACTGAAGTATTACTGTAGTATTTGTACTTGTACTGAAGTATTACTGTAGTATTTGTGCTTGTACTGAAGTATTACTGTAGTGTTTGTACTTGTACTGAAGTATTACTGTAGTATTTGTACTTGTAACTGAAGTATTATGTAGTATTGTACTTGTAGTACTGAAGTATACTGTATACGTTATCATATTGTAGTATTTTGTACTTGTACTGAAGTATTACTGTAGTACTTGTACTGAAGTATTACTATAGTTGTGTACTTGTACTGAAGTATTACTGTAGTATTTGTACTTGTACTGAAGTATTACTGTAGTATTTGTACTTGTACTGAAGTATTACTGTAGTATTTGTACTTGTACTGAGTATTATACTGTGGTATTGTACTTCTACTGAAGTATTACTGTAGTACTTGTACTGAAGTATTACTATAGTATTGTACTTGTACTGAAGTATTACTGTAGTACTTGTACTGAAGTATTACTATAGTATTTGTACTTGTACTGAAGTATTACTGTAGTATTTGTACTTGTACTGAAGTATTACTGTAGTATTTGTACTGTACAGAAGTATTATTGTAGTATCGTACTTGTACTGAAGTATTACTGTAGTATTTGTACTGAAGTATTACTGTAGTATTTGTCCTGAAGTATTACTATAGTATGTGTACTTGTACTGAAGTATTACTGTAGTATTTGTACTGTACTGAAGTATTACTGTAGTATTTGTACTGTATTGAAGTATTACTGTAGTGTTTGTACTTGTACTGAAGTATTACTGTAGTGTTTGTACTTGCACTGGAAGTATTACTGTAGTATTTATACCTGTACTGAAGTATTACTGTAGTATTTCTTGTACTGAGTATTACTGTAGTATTTGTACTGTACGGAAGTATTACTGTAGTATTTGTACTTGTACTGAGTATTACTGTAGTATTTGTACTTGTACTGAAGTATTACTGTAGTATTTGTACCTGTACTGAAGTATTACTGTAGTATTTGTACTTGTACTGAAGTATTACTGTAGTATTTGTACTTGTACTGAAGTATTACTGTAGTATTGTACTGTAAGTATTACTGTATTACTGTACTGAAGTATTACTGTAGTATTTGTACTTGTACTGAAGTATTACTGTAGTATTTGTACTTGTACTGAAATATTACTGTGGTATTTGTACTTGTACTGAGGTTTTACTGTAGTATTTGTACTTGTACTGAAGTATTATTGTAGTATTTGTACTTGTACTGAAGTATTACTGTAGTACTTGTACTGAAGTATTACTGTAGTACTTGTACTGAAGTATTACTGTAGTATTTGTATTGTACTGAAGTATTACTGTAGTATTTGTACTGTACTGAAGTATTACTGTAGTGTTTGTACTTGTACTGAAGTATTACTGTGGTATTTGTACTTGCACTGAAGTATTACTGTAGTAATTGTACTGAAGTATTACTATAGTATGTGTACTTGTACTGAAGTATTACTGTAGTATTTGTACTTGTACTGAGGTATTACTGTCGTATTTGTACTTGTACTGAAGTATTACTGTAGTACTTGTACTGAAGTATTACTGTAGTATGTGTACTTGTATTGAAGTATTACTGTAGTACTTGTACTGAAGTATTACTGTAGTACTTGTACTGAAGTATTACTGTAGTATGTGTACTTGTATTGAAGTATTACTGTAGTACTTGTACTGAAGTATTATTATAGTATGTGTACTTGTACTGAAGTATTATTGTAGTATTTGTACTTGCACTGAAGTATTACTGTAGTACTTGTACTGAAGTATTACTATAGTATGTGTACTTGTACTGAAGTATTACTGTAGTATTTGTACCTGTACTGAAGTATTACTGTAGTATTTGTATTTGTTCTTGTACTGAAGTATTACTGTAGTATTTGTACTGTACTGAAGTATTACTGTAGTATTTGTACTTGTACTGAAATATTACTGTAGTATTTGTACTTGTACTGAAATATTACTGTGGTATTTGTACTTCTACTGAAGTATTACTGTAGTATTTGTACTTGTACTGAAGTATTACTGTAGTACTTGTACTGAAGTATTATTGTAGTATGTGTACTTGTATTGAAGTATTACTGTAGTATTTGTACTTGTACTGAAGTATTACTGTAGTATTTGTACTTGTACTGAAGTATTACTGTAGTATTTGTACTTGTACTGAAGTATTACTGTAGTACTTGTACTGAAGTATTACTGTAGTATGTGTACTTGTATTGAAGTATTACTGTAGTACTTGTACTGAAGTATTATTATAGTATGTGTACTTGTACTGAAGTATTATTGTAGTATTTGTACTTGCACTGAAGTATTACTGTAGTACTTGTACTGAAGTATTACTATAGTATGTGTACTTGTACTGAAGTATTACTGTAGTATTTGTACTTGTACTGAAGTATTACTGTAGTATTTGTACTGTACTGAAGTATTATTGTAGTATTTGTACTTGTACTGAAGTATTACTGTAGTATTTGTTCTTGTACTGAAGTATTACTGTAGTATTTGTACTTGTACTGAAGTATTACTGTAGTACTTGTACTGAAGTATTACTGTAGTATTTGTACTTGTACTGAAGTCTTACTGTAGTATTTGTACTTGTACTGACATATTACTGTAGTATTTGTACTTGTACTGAAGTATTACTATAGTATTTATACCTGTACTGAAGTATTACTGTAGTATTTGTACCTGTACTGAAGTATTACTGTAGTATTTGTACTTGTACTGAAGTATTACTGTAGTATTTGTACTGTACTGAAGTATTACTGTAGTATTTGTACTTGTACTGAAGTATTACTGTAGTATTTGTACCTGTACTGAAGTATTACTGTAGGATTTGTACCTGTACTGAAGTATTACTGTAGTATTTGTACTTGTACTGAAGTATTACTATAGTATTTGTACCTGTACTGAAGTATTACTGTAGTATTTGTACCTGTACTGAAGTATTACTGTAGTACTTGTACTGAAGTATTACTGTAGTATGTGTACTTGTATTGAAGTATTACTGTACTGAAGTATTACTGTAGTATTTGTACTTGTACTGAAGTATTACTGTAGTATGTGTACTTGTACTGAAGTATTACTGTAGTACTTGTACTGAAGTATTATTGTAGTATTTGTACTTGTACTGAAGTATTACTGTAGTATTTATACTGTACTGAAGTATTACTGTAGTATTTGTACTTGTAATGAAGTATTACTGTAGTATGTGTACTTGTACTGAAGTATTACTGTAGTACTTGTATTGAAGCATTATTGTAGTATTTGTACTTGTACTGAAGTATTACTGTAGTACTTGTACTGAAGTATTACTATAGTATGTGTACTTGTACTGAAGTATTACTGTAGTATTTGTACTTGTACTGAAGTATTACTGTAGTATTTGTACTTGTACTGAAATATTACTGTAGTATTTGTACTTGTACTGAAATATTACTGTGGTATTTGTACTTCTACTGAAGTATTACTGTAGTACTTGTACTGAAGTATTACTATAGTATGTGTACTTGTACTGAAGTATTACTGTAGTATTTGTACCTGTACTGAAGTATTACTGTAGTATTTGTACTTGTACTGAAATATTACTGTAGTATTTGTACTTGTACTGAAATATTACTGTGGTATTTGTACTTCTACTGAAGTATTACTGTAGTATTTGTACTTGTACTGAAGTATTACTGTAGTACTTATACTGAAGTATTATTGTAGTATGTGTACTTGTACTGAAGTATTACTGTAGTATTTGTACTTGTACTGAAGTATTACTGTAGTACTTGTACTGAAGTATTACTGTAGTATGTGTACTTGTATTGAAGTATTACTGTAGTACTTGTACTGAAGTATTATTATAGTATGTGTACTTGTACTGAAGTATTATTGTAGTATTTGTACTTGCACTGAAGTATTACTGTAGTACTTGTACTGAAGTATTACTATAGTATGTGTACTTGTACTGAAGTATTACTGTAGTATTTGTACTTGTACTGAAGTATTACTGTAGTATTTGTACTGTACTGAAGTATTATTGTAGTATTTGTACTTGTACTGAAGTATTACTGTAGTATTTGTTCTTGTACTGAAGTATTACTGTAGTATTTGTACTTGTACTGAAGTATTACTGTAGTACTTGTACTGAAGTATTACTGTAGTATGTGTACTTGTATTGAAGTATTACTGTAGTACTTGTATTGAAGTATTACTGGAGTATTTATACTGTACTGAAGTATTACTTTCGTATTTGTACTTGTACTGAAGTATTACTGTAGTATTTGTACTTGTACTGAAGTATGACTTTAGTATTTGTACCTGTACTGAAGTATTACTGTAGTATTTGTACCTGTACTGAAGTATTACTGTAGTATTTGTACTTGTACTGAAGTATTACTATAGTATTTATACCTGTACTGAAGTATTACTGTAGTATTTGTACCTGTACTGAAGTATTACTGTAGTATTTGTACTTGTTCTGAAGTATTACTGTAGTATTTGTACTGTACTGAAGTATTACTGTAGTATTTGTACTTGTACTGAAGTATTACTGTAGTATTTGTACTTGTACCGAAGTATTACTGTAGTATTTGTACCTGTACTGAAGTATTACTGTAGGATTTGTACCTGTACTGAAGTATTACTGTAGTATTTGTACTTGTACTGAAGTATTACTATAGTATTTGTACCTGTACTGAAGTATTACTGTAGTATTTGTACCTGTACTGAAGTATTACTGTAGTACTTGTACTGAAGTATTACTGTAGTATGTGTACTTGTATTGAAGTATTACTGTACTGAAGTATTACTGTAGTATTTGTACTTGTACTGAAGTATTACTGTAGTACTTGTACTGAAGTATTATTGTAGTATTACTGTACTGAAGTATTACTGTAGTATTTGTACTTGTACTGAAGTATTACTGTAGTACTTGTACTGAAGTATTATTGTAGTATTTGTACTTGTACTGAAGTATTACTGTAGTATTTATACTGTACTGAAGTATTACTGTAGTATTTGTACTTGTACTGAAGTATTACTGTAGTATGTGTACTTGTACTGAAGTATTACTGTAGTACTTGTATTGAAGTATTATTGTAGTATTTGTACTTGTACTGAAGTATTACTGTAGTACTTGTACTGAAGTATTACTATAGTATGTGTACTTGTACTGAAGTATTACTGTAGTATTTGTACTTGTACTGAAGTATTACTGTAGTATTTGTACTTGTACTGAAATATTACTGTAGTATTTGTACTTGTACTGAAATATTACTGTGGTATTTGTACTTCTACTGAAGTATTACTGTAGTACTTGTACTGAAGTATTACTATAGTATGTGTACTTGTACTGAAGTATTACTGTAGTATTTGTACCTGTACTGAAGTATTACTGTAGTATTTGTATTTGTTCTTGTACTGAAGTATTACTGTAGTATTTGTACTGTACTGAAGTATTACTGTAGTATTTGTACTTGTACTGAAATATTACTGTAGTATTTGTACTTGTACTGAAATATTACTGTGGTATTTGTACTTCTACTGAAGTATTACTGTAGTATTTGTACTTGTACTGAAGTATTACTGTAGTACTTGTACTGAAGTATTATTGTAGTATGTGTACTTGTATTGAAGTATTACTGTAGTATTTGTACTTGTACTGAAGTATTACTGTAGTATTTGTACTTGTACTGAAGTATTACTGTAGTACTTGTACTGAAGTATTACTGTAGTATGTGTACTTGTATTGAAGTATTACTGTAGTACTTGTACTGAAGTATTATTATAGTATGTGTACCTGTACTGAAGTATTACTGTAGTACTTGTACTGAAGTATTACTGTAGTATGTGTACTTGTATTGAAGTATTACTGTACTGAAGTATTACTGTAATATTTGTACTTGTACTGAAGTATTACTGTAGTATGTGTACTTGTACTGAAGTATTACTGTAGTACTTGTATTGAAGTATTATTGTAGTATTTGTACTTGTACTGAAGTATTACTGTAGTACTTGTACTGAAGTATTACTATAGTATGTGTACTTGTACTGAAGTATTACTGTAGTATTTGTACTTGTACTGAAGTATTACTGTAGTATTTGTACTTGTACTGAAATATTACTGTGGTATTTGTACTTCTACTGAAGTATTACTGTAGTATTTGTACTTGTACTAAAGTATTACTGTAGTACTTGTACTGAAGTATTATTGTAGTATGTGTACTTGTATTGAAGTATTACTGTAGTATTTGTACTTGTACTGAAGTATTACTGTAGTATTTGTACTTGTACTGAAGTATTACTGTAGTATTTGTACTTGTATTGAAGTATTACTGTAGTACTTGTACTGAAGTATTATTATAGTATGTGTACTTGTACTGAAGTATTATTGTAGTATTTGTACTTGCACTGAAGTATTACTGTACTTGTACTGAAGTATTACTATAGTATGTGTACTTGTACTGAAGTATTACTGTAGTATTTGTACTTGTACTGAAGTATTACTGTAGTATTTGTACTGTACTGAAGTATTATTGTAGTATTTGTACTTGTACTGAAGTATTACTGTAGTATTTCTTGTACTGAAGTATACTTGTATTGAAGTATTATTGTAGTATTTGTACTTGTACTGAAGTATTACTGTAGTATTTGTACTTGTACTGAAGTATTACTATAGTATTTGTACCTTTACTGAAGTATTACTTTAGTATTTGTACCTGTACTGAAGTATTACTGTAGTACTTGTACTGAAGTATTACTGTAGTATGTGTACTTGTATTGAAGTATTACTGTAGTATTTATACTGTACTGAAGTATTACTGTAGTATTTGTACTTGTACTGAAGTATTACTGTAGTATGTGTACTTGTACTGAAGTATTACTGTAGTACTTGTACTGAAGTATTATTGTAGTATTAGTACTTGTACTGAAGTATTACTGTAGTATTTATACTGTACTGAAGTATTACTGTAGTATTTGTACTGAAGTATTACTGTAGTATGTGTACTTGTACTGAAGTATTACTGTAGTACTTGTATTGAAGTATTATTGTAGTATTTGTACTTGTACTGAAGTATTACTGTAGTACTTGTACTGAAGTATTACTATAGTATGTGTACTTGTACTGAAGTATTACTGTAGTATTTGTACTTGTACTGAAGTATTACTGTAGTATTTGTACTTGTACTGACGTATTACTGTAGTATTTGTACTTGTACTGAAGTATTATTGTAGTATTTGTACTTGTACTGAAGTATTACTGTAGTACTTGTACTGAAGTATTACTGTAGTATTTGTACTTGTACTGAAATATTACTGTAGTATTTGTACTTGTACTGAAATATTACTCTAGTATGTGTACTTGTATTGAAGTATTACTGTAGTATTTATACTGTACTGAAGTATTACTGTAGTATTTGTACTTGTACTGAAGTATTACTGTAGTATGTGTACTTGTACTGAAGTATTACTGTAGTACTTGTACTGAAGTATTATTGTAGTATTTGTACTTGTACTGAAGTATTACTGTAGTATTTATACTGTACTGAAGTATTACTGTAGTATTTGTACTTGTACTGAAGTATTACTGTAGTATGTGTACTTGTACTGAAGTATTACTGTAGTACTTGTATTGAAGTATTATTGTAGTATTTGTACTTGTACTGAAGTATTACTGTAGTACTTGTACTGAAGTATTACTATAGTATGTGTACTTGTACTGAAGTATTACTGTAGTATTTGTACTTGTACTGAAGTATTACTGTAGTATTTGTACTTGTACTGACGTATTACTGTAGTATTTGTACTTGTACTGAAGTATTATTGTAGTATTTGTACTTGTACTGAAGTATTACTGTAGTACTTGTACTGAAGTATTACTATAGTATTTGTACTTGTACTGAAGTATTACTGTAGTATTTGTACTGTACTGAAGTATTACTGTAGTATTTGTACTTGTACTGAAATATTACTGTAGTATTTGTACTTGTACTGAAATATTACTCTAGTATTTGTACTTGTACTGAAGTATTACTGTAGTATTTGTACTTGTACTGAAGTATTACTGTAGTATTTGTACTTCTACTGAAGTATTACTGTAGTACTTGTACTGAAGTATTATTGTAGTATGTGGACTTGTACTGAAGTATTACTGTAGTATTTGTACTGTACTGAAGTATTATTGTAGTATTTGTACTGTACTGAAGTATTACTGTAGTATTTGTACTGTACTGAAGTATTACTGTAGTATTTGTACTTGTACTGAAGTATTACTGTAGTATTTATACCTGTACTGAAGTATTACTGTAGTATTTGTACTTGTACTGAAGTATTACTGTAGTATTTGTACTGTACTGAAGTATTACTGTAGTATTTGTACTTGTACTGAAGTATTTTTACTTGTACTGAAGTATTACTGTAGTATTTGTACCTGTACTGAAGTATTACTGTAGTATTTGTACTTGTACTGAAGTATTACTGTAGTATTTGTACTTGTACTGAAGTATTACTGTAGTATTTGTACTGTACTGAAGTATTACTTTAGTATTTGTACTTGTACTGAAGTATTACTGTAGTATTTATACCTGTACTGAAGTATTACTGTAGTATTTGTACTGTACTGAAGTATTACTGTAGTATTTGTACTTGTACTGAAGTATTACTGTAGTATTTATACCTGTACTGAAGTATTACTGTAGTATTTGTACTTGTACTGAAGTATTACTGTAGTATTTGTACTTGTACTGAAGTATTACTGTAGTATTTGTACCTGTACTGAAGTATTACTGTAGTATTTGTACTTGTACTGAAGTATTACTGTAGTATTTGTACCTGTACTGAAGTATTACTGTAGTATTTGTACCTGTACTGAAGTCTTACTGTAGTATTTGTACTTGTACTGAAGTATTACTGTAGTATTTGTACTTGTACTGAAGTATTACTGTAGTATTTGTACTGTACTGAAGTATTACTTTAGTATTTGTACTTGTACTGAAGTATTACTGTAGTATTTGTACCTGTACTGAAGTATTACTGTAGTATTTGTACCTGTACTGAAGTATTACTGTAGTATTTGTACCTGTACTGAAGTCTTACTGTAGTATTTGTACCTGTACTGAAGTATTACTGTAGTATTTGTACTTGTACTGAAGTATTACTGTAGTATTTGTACCTGTACTGAAGTCTTACTTTAGTATTTGTACCTGTACTGAAGTCTTACTGTAGTATTTGTACTGTACTGAAGTATTACTGTAGTATTTGTACCTGTACTTAAGTATTACTGTAGTATTTGTACTTGTACTGAAGTATTACTGTAGTTATTGTACTTCTACTGAAGTATTATTGTAGTATTTGTACTTGTACTGAAGTATTACTGTAGTATTTGTACTTCACTACAGGACGACTCCTTTGTTTTTACAGCTGAAGTCTAAACTGACTGTAAGAAGTTTCCTGAAGCTGAAGTGAGTGTTTGTGAAACATGTTGAACACACAGTATCTGTCACGCCCTGCTCTCCCCCCACCCCTCCTCCTCTTCCTGTAATGTGGAAGAGCTTCTCTCCCCCCCCCAGCTCAAACTAGTTTCACTTCTCAGGAAGTGAGACTCACACAGTATCTGTCACACCCTGCTCTCCCCCCCCTTCCTCTTCCTGTAATGTGGAGGACCTTTATACCCTACACTTCTCAGGAAGTGAGACTCACACAGTCGCTGGCAGTGAAGGAGAAATGGCGCAGAAAGGAGTTCAGCTGGACCGCGAAACCTTCTCTTGTTCCATCTGTCTGGATCTACTGAAGGATCCGGTGACGACTCCCTGTGGACACAGCTACTGCAAGAACTGTATTCAAAGCTTCTGGGATGGAGAGGACGAGAAGAGAAGCCACAGCTGCCCTCAGTGCAGGCAGACCTTCACACCGAGGCCTGTCCTGGTGAAGAACACCATGTTAGCAGCTTTAGTGGAGGAGATGAAGAAGACTGGACTCCAAGCTGCTCCTGCTGATCACTGCTATGCTGGACCTGAAGATGTGGGATGTGATGTCTGCACTGGGAGAAAACTGAAAGCCTTCAAGTCCTGTGTGCAGTGTGTGGCCTCTTACTGTGAGAAACACCTCCAGCGTCATTATGATGTGGCTCCATTAAAGAAACACAAGCTGGTGGAGCCCTCCCAGAAGCTCCAGGAGAACATGTGCTCTCGTCACGATGAGGTGATGAAGATGTTCTGCCGTACTGATCAGCAGTGTATCTGTTATCTCTGCTCTGTGGACGAACATAAAGGCCACGACACAGTCTCAGCTGCAGCAGAAAGGACTGAGAGGCAGAGAGAGCTCGAGGGGAGTCGACTAAACATCCAGCAGAGAATCCAGGACGGAGAGAAAGATATGAAGCTGCTTCAGCAGAAGGTGGAGGTCATCAATCGCTCTGCTGACAGAGCAGTGGAGGACAGTGAGAAGATGTTCACTCAGCTGATCCGTCTCATGCAGAAAAGAAGCTCTGATGTGAAGCAGCAGCTCAGATCGCAGCAGGAAAGTGAAGTGAGTCGAGTCAAAGAGCTTCAGGAGAAGCTGGAGCAGGAGATCACTGAGCTGAAGAGGAAAGACGCTGATCTGAAGCAGCTCGCACACACAGAGGACCACAACCAGTTTCTACACAACTACCCCTCACTGTCCCCACTCAGTGAGTCTACACTCTCCTCCAGCATCAACATCCCTCTCAGATACTTTGAGGAAGTGACAGCGGCTGTGTCACAAGTCACAGATGAACTCCAGGACGTTCTGAGAGAGAAGTGGACAAACATCTCACAGACTGGGACTGAAGTGGATGTTTCACTGTCAGCAGAGCCCAAGACCAGAGCTGGATTCTTAAAGTATTCACGTGACATCACACTGGATCCAAACACAGCAGACAGACAGCTGTTATTATCTGAGGGGGGCAGAAAAGTGACATTCATGAGACAACAACAGTCTTATTCTCGTCACACAGACAGATTCACTGAATATCTTCAGGTGCTGAGTAGAGAGAGTCTGACTGGACGTAGTTACTGGGAGGTGGAGTGGAGCGGGGGAGACGTTCGTGTAGCAGTCGCATACAAGAACATCAGCAGAGCAGGGAGGGGGGGTAAATGTGGATTTGGATGTAATGATAAATCCTGGGCGTTATATTGTAACAATAACAGATATATATTTTGTTACAACAATATCCAAACTCCCGTCTCAGGTCCTGCGTCCTCCAGACTCGGAGTGTACCTGGATCACAGAGCAGGGGGGGGGGGTGAACGTGGATTTGGATATGGATACAATGATAAATCCTGGATGTTAGATTATGACGATGACAGTTATATATCTTGTTACAACGAAGTCGACACTCCCGTCTCAGGTCCTGCGTCCTCCAGACTCGGAGTGTACCTGGATCACAGAGCAGGTGTTCTGTCCTTCTACAGCGTCTCTGACACCATGACTCTCCTGCACAGAGTCCACCACACATTCTCTCAGCCGCTCTACGCTGGAGTTGGTTTATATTATTATTATGGATCCACTGCTGAGTTCTGTAAACTCAAGTAGACAGAAGTAAATCTCTGGTTCTCCTTCAGGGAGTCTTCTTCTCTCAGTGAGTAAACTAACCCCCCCGCACTAAGTGACATGTTCTATGTTTCATATTATATTCCAGATGATCAGCTGTACAATGAACCTGAATAATAATCACAATATAAGTGCAGGAGGTTTGTGTGACACCAGGATGAAGTGTGAGCAGATAGTTTCCTGTGAATGTTGATCACAGATCACATTTACTTTGAACACAATGTTCTTGTGATGTTAACAGTGAAGTTGAACATGACCCTCATCCTGGGTGGGGTTTGTATTAAACATGTTAAGACTAAAAAGACTTCTTCCTCTAAAATGAATGTGAACGTGTGATTTAAATTCTATATTCAATATTGTCATTTTAAAATAAAGAATAATTAAAGTGTTATTGATTTTTTATTAAACAGCAAAATAATTAAATACAATTTTTAGACGGAGCTCCATGGGGACTAGTGCTATTTTTAGAACATGCTCTGCGGGCGACTCACGTAGTCCCTGCGGGCGACCAAGTGCCCGCGGGCACCGTGTTGGCTACCCCTGACACAGAGGGATCAAGGTGCGTTCACTGACCTGCTTCTACAGTAGGAGCAGTGACTGTTGAACTGTCTGTCAGTCTGTGTGTGTGTCTGGCTCCACCTGCTGCTTCTTATTTTAATGACTGACAATCTGCATCCAATAACTTCTGCACTCTTTAATATTGAGCTCCACCTTCCAGATACTGCAGAACTTCTTCTGTGAAACACATCGACACACTGCAGCAAGTATTCATGTGTTCAGTGAAGACGAGCTCTAATGAACTCCTGCATGAAGGTGAACAGGCTCAAATAAACAGCTCACACATATCAGCTGACACTTCCCCACTTCATGTATAACATGAGCTGTGAGTGACATGTGAACAAAGCCCTCTGCACAAAGCTGCAGAATATAGAGAGGAATGAAAGTGGAAAGTTTGGTGTATGTAAGTGCTGCTGAAGTGGAGACTTCTGCTGAAGAGTGGGAGAAAAAGCTCCTTTAAAGATATGTATTGTAACATTCATACATGTTGTACACACTACAGGTGAACAGAGTCATACATGTTGTACACACTACAGGTGAACAGGGTCATACATGTTGTACACACTACAGGTGAACAGAGTCATACATGTTGTACACACTACAGGTGAACAGAGTCATACATGTTGTACACACTACAGGTGAACAGGGTCATACATGTTGTACACACTACAGGTGAACAGAGTCATACATGTTGTACACACTACAGGTGAACAGGGTCATACATGTTGTACACACTACAGGTGAACAGAGTCATACATGTTGTACACACTACAGGTGAACAGAGTCATACATGTTGTACACACTACAGGTGAACAGGGTCATACATGTTGTACACACTACAGGTGAACAGAGTCATACATGTTGTACACACTACAGGTGAACAGAGTCATACATGTTGTACACACTACAGGTGAACAGGGTCATACATGTTGTACACACTACAGGTGAACAGAGTCATACATGTTGTACACACTACAGGTGAACAGAGTCATACATGTTGTACACACTACAGGTGAACAGGGTCATACATGTTGTACACACTACAGGTGAACAGAGTCATACATGTTGTACACACTACAGGTGAACAGAGTCATACATGTTGTACACACTACAGGTGAACAGGGTCATACATGTTGTACACACTACAGGTGAACAGAGTCATACATGTTGTACACACTACAGGTGAACAGGGTCATACATGTTGTACACACTACAGGTGAACAGAGTCATACATGTTGTACACACTACAGGTGAACAGGGTCATACATGTTGTACACACTACAGGTGAACAGGGTCATACATGTTGTACACACTACAGGTGAACAGAGTCATACATGTTGTACACACTACAGGTGAACAGAGTCATACATGTTGTACACACTACAGGTGAACAGGGTCATACATGTTGTACACACTACAGGTGAACAGAGTCATACATGTTGTACACACTACAGGTGAACAGGGTCATACATGTTGTACACACTACAGGTGAACAGAGTCATACATGTTGTACACACTACAGGTGAACAGGGTCATACATGTTGTACACACTACAGGTGAACAGGGTCATACATGTTGTACACACTACAGGTGAACAGAGTCATACATGTTGTACACACTACAGGTGAACAGAGTCATACATGTTGTACACACTACAGGTGAACAGAGTCATACATGTTGTACACACTACAGGTGAACAGAGTCATACATGTTGTACACACTACAGGTGAACAGAGTCATACATGTTGTACACACTACAGGTGAACAGAGTCATACATGTTGTACACACTACAGGTGAACAGAGTCATACATGTTGTACACACTACAGGTGAACAGAGTCATACATGTTGTACACACTACAGGTGAACAGGGTCATACATGTTGTACACACTACAGGTGAACAGAGTCATACATGTTGTACACACTACAGGTGAACAGAGTCATACATGTTGTACACACTACAGGTGAACAGGGTCATACATGTTGTACACACTACAGGTGAACAGAGTCATACATGTTGTACACACTACAGGTGAACAGAGTCATACATGTTGTACACACTACAGGTGAACAGGGTCAAACATGTAACTAACAGATATCATGAAGCTTCCCCACTTCATGACTCACATCAACACAGTTTATATTACAAGTGTTTAATATGTACATGAGGCGTTATGTAATGTAGCTGTTACACACACAGTTACAAACACACACTCTGATGTTCTCATGTTCCTCTCGTCTGAAGAAGACGATGTTTCTGTGGGTCTATTATTTGATTGCTTGTATTGATTACTAAGCAGCTTCAGCAGCACACTGTACACTGAACTGTACTTTAGGCCAATGAGCTTTATTGAACTGGACGGTATTGAGAGGAGAAGAGAAACGTTCCTCATACTTTAATTGAGTTCAAAAGTTGACTGGGCCGACCAGCCTCTCTCGCTTTTATGTCCACTTGAATAATGGTTACAGTGTGTGTGTGTGTGTGTGTGTGTGTGTGTGTGTGTGTGTGTGTGTGTGTGTGTGTGTTGCAGCAGGCCATACTTCAGCAGCAGCAGAATTTGAGCCAGATCATCTCTCTCTCTCTCTCTCACCATCAGCTGTGATTACTTTGGTAAAACAGCGCTGCGTCGCAGAGAACCAATTTTCCTAATGCACAGCCTTCACACACACACACACACACACACACACACACACACACACACACACACACACACACACACACACACAGCATGGTTATTGATGAGGTAAATGGGGAGGGGGGCAACAAGGGGGCACACACACTGCTGGGAAATGGAGAGAGAGCGAGAGAGAGGATAGTGGGAACAGGACAGAAGGACGAGCTAGACGGGGACAAAGAGAGGGACAACGGGAGAGACCAATAGGAAGGAAAAAGGGACGGAGAGGAGGAAGAAGAAGAGGGACGGGGGAGGACGAGGACGTGTACACTGGGCTCTGGAAATGGAGTTAAGGAGCTAATAAAGGACAGAGAGGGAGACAAGGAAGGAGGGAGGATGCAGGAGGGAATACTAAGATCGTCTCCTTCCTCGTGGACGATGGAGTAGTTTGAGTCCATGGAGTCATGATACTTCCAGACTGAAGACTAAAACAGGTGGGATATAATATAATCATGATTTACTCCAAAGATAGGACGCAGAAGTCAGACATCTCCCTCCTCCTGCCTCAGCGTTCATTCTCCACAATCCTCTTCGCCACATGGAGACCGGCTGTCTGTGCACGTGGATCTGCACGGTTGCACTCTTAAAAGGTTTTGTAAATGTTTCCACCGTTCTGAAGAAGTGTCTACAGCGAGCATCTTGGGACATTGCACCTGCGTGTTGAGATCATTTTCTCAGGATGTATTCAGAAACAAGTCTCGTAAAGGAATCGACGGAAACGGTCTGTGAATCCAGGACCAGCTGGGTTTCCAAGGAGATTATTTAAAGTCACAGAGGAGCTTTCTGTGTGCTGAGTGGGGAGAGGTTGCAACATCCTGGCTCTTTTCTTTCCAGGAACTTCTCTTCACATTGTATTTCCACACGGGACCTCTGTTGAAGACTTCCAGGATCTGCTGCTGTGTCCAAAGATCTCCCTTTAACACTTGGTCCTCCTCTTGGGGTTAAATATCTCAGGCCCGACATCCACAAGGAATCAGTCTTTAATGATGAAGAAGCCACCATGACCTTCTCTCCAAGGCTGTATGAGGTTAGCATGAACACCAGGAACCGCTATACGAGCGTAAACATCTGCAAAGAACTGTTTTTAAAAGTTTAATTCACAACTGGAACTCGTCTTTTAGGGCTCCTCTTGAAACCTTTCACTCATGTCCATTTGAAATCTCTTTTAAGGCTGAGTTTCCTCCTCCAGGAACTGCAAACATTCACTCTCCTCCTCTTTTAAAATCTCTCACTATATCCACCTAGAACCTCTTTTTGAAGTTCTTCTAAGACAATTTCTACCAGGAACTTAGAGTTGAACATCTACTAAGGACCCCTGTGGAGATCTATCCACCAGCAGGACCCTTGAATCATCACTTGAGGTGAATGAAAGGCTCCATATCCACCAGAAAGTCTCTTTTTACAGCGTTTCCCTCTGTGGCCTCACGTGGACCAGGATGTTAAAAACCAAGAGCTTAGTCCAGCTAACTAAAACTGATATTCTGGGTGGCGATAGGGACTTAAACTGAAGAAAGAACTTCAAGTGGTGCTGACTTTCTGCACCGCTGCTGTTTCACGCTCTGAACTTTAAAGAAAGTCTGCAAAAAACATTCACATTGTTCTAACCGGAGCAAGCAGAGCAGGAGCGCTGCAGCATGGGACTCAGCTGCTTCAAGTCCTGGAAACATGAGGCAGGCCACAAAGGTGAGAGAAACACACACACACACACACACACACACACACACACACACACACACACACACACACACACACACACACACACACACACACACACTATCAACATATTATTTGTTAATCCCTCCAGGAGTCCAGCTGTGTGTTTCTATGTGTTGCCCTTCAGTGACTTCTGTAAAATGCTGACTCAGGGTCTTCTATCTGAGGTGACTGTGTGTGTGTGTGTGTGTGTGTGTGTGTGTGTGTGTGTGTGTGTGTGTGTGTGTGTGTGTGTGTGTGTGTGTGAGTGTGAGTGTGTGTTTCATACATGCATGTGTGTGTGATGTGATGTGACTTTGAGGAGGACAGACAGTGGAGCATGATGGGACATGGGGGAGAAGATGGTGTGTGTGTGTGTGTGTGTGTGTGTGTGTCTGTGTGTGTGTGAGTGTGTGTGTGCGTGTGTGTGTGTGGGTGTGTGTGTGTGTCGAATCATAGTGTGTGACAGAGCAGGAAATATGAATTTACATTTTAAAATATACATATGAGACTTTAAGACTTCCGTGTGTGTGTGTGTGTGTGTGTGTGTGTGTGTGTGTGTGTGTGTGTGTGTGTGTGTGTGCTTGTGCATGCGTGTGTGTGTGTGTGTGTGTGCAGGTAACAGAGACGTGTTGGCCAGCCCGGGCTCGTACTTCTTCCTCTCTAACAGCGCCGGGCAGGGGGACGAGTGGCTGAAGAGCCTCAACAAGGGAGTGTGGATCCCTTTCACAGGTACACACACACACACACACACACACACACACACACACACACACACACACACACACACACACCATAACAACATAATAAGGTGATATATATCACACAGCTGTGTGTCTTTCAGCTTTCTTGGAGTTTTTGTACCTTCTGAAACAAATCGATGAAAGATATAAATGATTTTTACCAAAAGTGTGATTTTCTGATCCTGGAAACGTTGAACAGACAGCAGCACATACACCTGGTGTGACAGGTACATGTCTCACTGTAAAAGGTTTTTGAAGACCTTACCTGAGTCATCTTCTTTTGATTGGATGATTAAAATCTCCCTCCCTTGCAGGGGTCTTCGGTCAGCGTCTGGAGGAGACGGTGCTGTACGAGCGACGTTATGGGGTGCGTTTGGTTCCTCTGGTGGTGGAGCAGTGTGTGAACTTCCTCCGGGAGCGCGGCCTTAATGAAGTGGGCTTGTTTCGCCAGCCGGGACAGGCCAGTCTGGTGAAAGAGCTGCAGGAGGCTTTCGACGCAGGGGAGAGGCCGTCCTTCGACAGGTAAAATCCCCCCGTTATAGCCTGTAATGTTTTCTGATCACTTGTTCTTCAAAAGGTTTTATCTCGCTGTGTTTCTCCTGCAGTAGCACAGACGTCCACACGGTGGCGTCCCTGCTGAAGCTCTACCTCCGACAGCTGCCGGAGCCTCTGGTTCCTTACAGACGCTACCAGGACTTCCTGCTCTGCGGTCAGAAGCTGCTCAGTGACCGCGCCCTGGTAACTGCAGCTCTTTGCACTCGTTAAAGAGCAGCTCATCACCTACTGGATTGTCGTAAACTGAAACTTAAAAACCTGATATCCTTTAAGAAAAACTAAACTGAAGTTAGTTTTTTAGCGATAATTTGTATAAAAAGGAGACAGCAGGAATTCACGAAGAAATAGAATGGATGATTGCATACAGATAGAGAGGACATGAGTACATACAGATAGAGAGGACATGAGTGCATACAGATAGAGAGGACATGAGTACATAAAGATAGAGAGGACATGAGTACATAAAGATAGAGAGGACATGAGTACATAAAGATAGAGAGGACATGAGTACATAAAGATAGAGACGACATGAGTACATAAAGATATTGACGACATGAGTACATAAAGATAGAGAGGACATGAGTACATAAAGATAGAGACGACATGAGTACATAAAGATAGAGAGGACATGAGTACATAAAGATAGAGAGGACATGAGTACATAAAGATAGAGAGGACATGAGTACATAAAGATAGAGAGGACATGACATGAGTACATAAAGATAGAGACGACATGAGTACATAAAGATATTGACGACATGAGTACATAAAGATAGAGAGGACATGAGTACATAAAGATAGAGGACATGAGTACATAAAGATAGAGAGGACATGAGTACATAAAGATAGAGAGGACATGAGTACATAAAGATAGAGAGGACATGAGTACATAAAGATATTGACGACATGAGTACATAAAGATAGAGAGGACATGAGTACATAAAGATAGAGACGACATGAGTACATAAAGATAGAGATGACATGAGTACATAAAGATAGAGAGGACATGAGTACATAAAGATAGAGACGACATGAGTACATAAAGATATTGACGACATGAGTACATAAAGATAGAGAGGACATGAGTACATAAAGATATTGACGACATGAGTACATAAAGATAGAGAGGACATGAGTACATAAAGATAGAGACGACATGAGTACATAAAGATAGAGATGACATGAGTACATAAAGATAGAGACGACATGAGTACATAAAGATAGAGACGACATGAGTACATAAAGATAGAGACGACATGAGTACATAAGATAGAGATGACATGAGTACATAAAGATAGAGACGACATGAGTACATAAAGATAGAGATGACATGAGTACATAAAGATAGAGATGACATGAGTACATAAAGATAGAGACGACATGAGTACATAAAGATATTGACGACATGAGTACATAAAGATAGAGAGGACATGAGTACATAAAGATATTGACGACATGAGTACATAAAGATAGAGACGACATGAGTACATAAAGATAGAGATGACATGAGTACATAAAGATAGAGATGACATGAGTACATAAAGATATTGACGACATGAGTACATAAAGATAGAGACGACATGAGTACATAAAGATAGAGATGACATGAGTACATAAAGATAGAGATGACATGAGTACATAAAGATAGAGACGACATGAGTACATAAAGATATTGACGACATGAGTACATAAAGATAGAGACGACATGAGTACATAAAGATAGAGACGACATGAGTACATAAAGATAGAGACGACATGAGTACATAAAGATAGAGACGACATGAGTACATAAAGATAGAGACGACATGAGTACATAAAGATAGAGATGACATGAGTACATAAAGATAGAGATGACATGAGTACATAAAGATATTGACGACATGAGTACATAAAGATAGAGACGACATGAGTACATAAAGATAGAGATGACATGAGTACATAAAGATAGAGATGACATGAGTACATAAAGATAGAGACGACATGAGTACATAAAGATATTGACGACATGAGTACATAAAGATAGAGAGGACATGAGTACATAAAGATATTGACGACATGAGTACATAAAGATAGAGAGGACATGAGTACATAAAGATAGAGATGACATGAGTACATAAAGATAGAGACGACATGAGTACATAAAGATAGAGACGACATGAGTACATAAAGATAGAGACGACATGAGTACATAAAGATAGAGACGACATAAGTGCATAAAGATAGAGATGACATGAGTACATAAAGATAGAGACGACATGAGTACATAAAGATAGAGATGACATGAGTACATAAAGATAGAGACGACATGAGTACATAAAGATAGAGATGACATGAGTACATAAAGATAGAGATGACATGAGTACATAAAGATAGAGACGACATGAGTACATAAAGATAGAGAGGACATGAGTACATAAAGATAGAGACGACATGAGTACATAAAGATAGAGATGACATGAGTACATAAAGATAGAGACGACATAAGGGCATAAAGATAGAGAGAATGATGGAGAAAGAGGAGAGGAGAGAGGAGCTTGGTGTAAGTCCCCCGGAAGTCTAAGCCTATAGCAGACTAGGGGCTTGTTCAAGGCACCCTGAGCCAGCCCTAACTACAAGCTTTATCTAAGAAAAATTAAATTGAAAACTCAAAACTATTATAACTTTGAAACCAACCTTCAGCATCAGTGCTGTGATTGTTTAGAGGTGAAACAGACTTTCAACCACAGTGGGCAACAAAAGACTGTTTTCAGTCTTTAAAGGTACAAACACAGTTTTCCTAACTTTCAGTATGTTTTTAGTTTATAAATTAGAAAACATTTGCAAAGCATATTTACATCAGCTATCTTCTTCTTTCTCTGGTTTCTTACCACCAATGACATTGCATACAATAGCATGTGAACTTCCATCCAGTAAACATTCAGACAACATTGAGCATGTTACCAACGTTGGCTTTTTTTCATTTCTTCTTTTCTTTCACCCTTCCTGACTCCCATCCTCTTAATATTCCTCTCTCAGGTTTTGGGGGAGTTGAGGACTCTTCTTCATGAGTTGCCAGTTGTAAACTTCAACCTACTCAACTTTATCTGCCAGTAAGACCATTGTTATTTAGGCCGTCTGTAGCCAGGTTTTTATTCAAGTAATTGTCTTGTATCATGAAATATCGAGTCGAAAAAATGGATGTAAATGGTTAAACTGGATAAGACTTACTTAAAAGATTTTGTTTTTGTGTGGTGTAAATGCTTTGCAATAAAATGTGAGTTTCTGGGAGTCATACACTTTATTATTAATTGACCTTTTTGTGTGTGTGTTTGTGTAGGTTTCTAAATGAGGTCCAGAGTTACTCCAGCAGTAACAAGATGAGCGGCAAGAACTTGGCCACTGTGTTCGGGCCAAACATCCTCCGAGCCAAAGCTGAAGACCCACAAAGCATCATGGGAGGTAGACAGCACCATAGTAACATTATGAAAATCATGGATTTTGGATCTATAATATTTACAATTTTATTTTAAATTTAAGTCTTTATATCTTCATTAGAACACTATTAAGTGCACGAGAAGGTGCTTACCTATTATCTATCTCAAGGGGTACCCAGCGCGTTAAAAAGGGATGCCAAAAGAAAACAATTTGTTGTTCTAGTGTATGACAAGAACCCGAGAGAACCAACGTCTCTTTACCTGTGTCATAGGTGCAGCACTAGTCCAGGTGCTGATGTTGGAGCTGATCAGACAGCATGAGTCTCTGTTTGCCAAAGTCCCCCCACTAATCTCTGCCCGTCCACCTGGAGGTTCCCATGCATCGCCAAGTGCTCTAAGACAGCCTCACCTGCACCTGTCACCCTGCCTCCGCCAGCTGTCTATGCCGCTCATAGTAGAGCGCTCCAGAGAGCCAGGACAGCCTGCTGCAGACGAACACAACCACAGGTACAACAGACCTACTGTAACAAAGCTTCACCCACAACATCTCATGTAAACATCTCAAAGACATACAGTCTATCTGGGTGCTCTGGTAACTAACATCTTCCAGGTGCCTCCAAAACAGGTAGAGCTTTACATAACCAGGTAAAAAGTCTATGAGTTGATCATTTTGAAAGTCTAACCTCCCTTTCCTTGCTTTCTGTAGCTGCATCTACCCTGCTTCTGCCAAATCAGACTTGTCCTCTGGCCAGAAGAGACTTCTCGGCCATCGCTACACCTCCTCCCACCCAGAGAACTGCTTCTACCCCCTGCCCTCCTCCAGTCAATCTGACAGACACAATATAGATTATCACCAGTGCCACGCTGGTCGAGGACCATCCACTTCAAATGTTCACGCCTCTATAACCAGCCTTGAGCTACAAGACCCACTACCAGACAGCTCCAAGCCCAGTCCGACGCTCATGAGCTGGGCAAAGGCCTGGCCTGATTCAGGAGAGGCAGGCGCTGGTTCCTGGAGCTCTGGTGCTGCAGAGGAAGAGGGTGCAGTTCCAGGAACAGCCAGCGGGGGCAGCAGTGAGGCTCAGGAGAACAGCAACCTTTCTACCTACGACAACCTGGAAAGAGCATCTTCTTCAGACGCATGTCTTCGGCAGAGGATGGAGGAAGTCACTGTTGAAACCAACAATCAAGAAGGCCATATTGGAACTTGTGAAGAGGAGGCGGAGCTAGATGAGGCGGGGCGGACGAAGTTCTCCATCTCTTCATGGTCTTCCTGCGAGGTGCTACCATTGGACGATAGCAGTGATGCTGTGGGAGCGGTTATTCCTGACACGTCGCCAAAGAGACTTCAAAGGTTACCTTCAAATCAGGCAGAAGAAGAGGAAAACAGTGATAATGACAATAATAATGAAGACAATGATGAAGAAGATGACGATGACATCCACCACCCTAACTCCCTTGCCTCCTGTTCTGTACTGAGTGACAGCTTTCTCAGTACGGGCAGCTCGGATGTGTTTCTCCCCTCAGGTCCTCCAGACATCCAGGGCCCTGAGCCTCAGTCACAGCCCAGGAACGGTCACTCAGTCCTGGCTGAGCTGCGGCATCAGATGGCTCAACAGAAGGCTGAGTACCAGGCCAGGGTACAGAGGTGAGACACCCGCACAAAAGCCATGTTTCCACTGCATGGTACGGTATGGTTTCCCACTAGGGATAGTGCATGGAGTTACAACATTGCAGACCACTGATGTGTGTGTGTGTGTGTGTGTGTGTGTGTGTGTGTGTGTGTGTGTGTGTGTGTGTGTGTGTGTGTGTGTGTTGTACTGCAGAGATGTGAACTCAAGTCACAAATTTGATGACTTCAGACTTGACTTTACAAAATCAAAAAGGACTTGCAACTCGACTTGAACTGTAACACCGATGACTTCACTTGGACTTGAGCATTTTGACAGACTGAGACACATCATTACATGTTTAGGACTCGAAACTCAAAGTTTAGGACTTAGGACTTGTCAGTCTTGACTTAGGACTTGAGTGCAAAGACTTATTTGTGACTTGCAAAAAAATGACTTGGTCCCACATCTGGTGTTCTGCAGGTTGGAGCGCTGTAATGATGTCCTGGAGCGACAGCTTTCGGTACTGCGGGTCAGTCTGGAGCAGCAGAAGCGCAGCCGAAGTGTCGCCGAGATCAAGATCCGTAACATGGAGCAAGCCAAGGCAGACGCCGACCTCCGAAACAACACGCTGCAGAGAGAGATGGAGGTCTTCTTCCAGATGTACGGAGAGATCAAGAGAAGAGGAGGGGACAAAGATGGAAGAGGAGGAAGGAGTCTCTGAAGATGGAGAGAAAGATTGAGGAATTCTTTAAGTGTACGGATAGGTTGGAACAGAGGAATAACAGAGGAAGGGAGGGATGGATAAAGAGTGTAAAAGAAGATGATCACGACAGGAGGTCCAACTCCTCTGAGTTGATCCTGAAGGCATCAAACACTGAAGGAAAACAGTCAGAAGTTATGTGTCATTTCCACCACTTCGCCTCAGGCCGAGTTCACGGTTTGCAGAAGAATTGTAAGAAAGTTTAAGTTTGAAGAGCAGCTTTGGACATTGGCAGTGACTCTCTTCACTTCCCCATTGGTGGGCTGGAGGATCGGGTTACTTAAGTGTCTTCCTGCTTTATGCAAAGAAAGTCACCAAAAGGTCTTTTCAGGGAGCCTCAGGCGCGGTATTATTCAACCTAAACCCATTCCTGAACAACCAAGATCTAGAAAAGGAAGGAATTGACATTCACAACCTCCACAACTGATCTCAGATGAGGTTCACAAGATTATTCCAGTTGGAGAAAAACTGCGACTGGAGTGCATGGATGCCAGAATTTGATCTCAGAGCTCATCTGTGTCCAGGATATAACACGGGGAACACTGATGCTGGATTTTGCCTTTTTTGAAGCCATGTTAGGTTATTTTGGCTGCCTCCCAATAACCTGACGCACCAGATGGTTTGTTTACCAACCGTCATTGGAAACTGTTCAGAAAATGGAAGCTGCTTTCAAAAAATACTTAGTAGCTGATTGGATGAACCATCAGTCAATCAAACTCTTTCCGAAGATAGTCGGGAGAAGAGCGAAAACACCTTCAGTGCCATTCTTTGCTCTTCTTTCAATGAAGAATACTCTCCACTTCTGATATAACTGAGGCTATCTGAGGCAGCATCTAAGCTAACCTGTTCAGGAGCCAAAACAAACACGTTACTCGAAGACTGACCAGATGGATTTTCATGTGACCTTGTTATCCTTTAATTCTCGCGTGATCTTGTGATACCGCGATGATATCATGATGCCGTGAGACTTCCCCGCCCATGTTTTCCTGACAATCTTATTGGGTTACTGCTCCGACTGGTCTCCAAACATACTCCAACAAAAAGCGCATCCTGCTTTTGTCTTTTCATCATGTTTTTACGATGTTTACTGTCGTAGCGTCGGTCACAAGATCAAGATGAGTCTCAGAACGGCTCAAACTCGACAATCTGTTAGTGCAGGAAAACACGTGGATTCACTTCAGACATAACGTTTCAGTGTCTGACGTTCTGCCGTTTCCAACATGTAAACAAAGAAGGACAACCCTTGGAGTTTTTCAGAAGACACTTAGAGACACTGTAAACTAGTCTTTTTTACGTATTTACTAACCCAACAATATCGTTTTAGTGACCTAACAGTTGTACAAGTGAACAGCTGACACCAGCTGGACACCTTTATGTTTGGAAAGTCTGAATGTCCAGGTTTCTTTTGTTTTTCACATCTCAGGGCACAGAACTAGACTTGCTTTGGACTGAAGGTGCAGTCCCACAGGAGCAGGGGAAGGGGTTTTATTTGAGTACAAGGAGTCGGACCCTCTCCAACATAAAGACACCACAAGTCCTGTTCGCTCTGCATGAAGATGTCCGCTTAAAAATAAACTCTTTAAAAAGTGAATCTTTTCAGTGTATTTGTCACTTTTGAACATGTTTTGAATCGTCGAATGTGGCGACATACAAATAATGACATAATAATAACATGCGATGCTGTAAGGAAGGCAAAATATTGCATGATTATGTTTTTAGTTTGTAAACACAGGAGGGAATTTCTTCTAATTTGGCACAAATGTCCACTTGGACTTGGTCAAAGGTCAAAGGTCAGGTTCACTGTGACCTCACAACACATGTTGTTTTGCCATAACTCAATAATTCACACACAAATGTGACACTTTGTGAGTGTTTTTAAGAATCAATACACATCACAGAAGGTGATACTCGAGTGTTGCTTTAAATCTCGGAGGTCGGCTGAAATATATATATATATATATATATATATATATATATATATATATATATATATATATATATATATATATATATATATATATATATATATATATATATATATATATATATATATAATAATAATCCAACTGATCTTTTGTTTGTCCTCCAAAGTCTGAGGGGCTGCAATGCATCTCGACAGATCCAGAGAATATTTGTGACACTGGAAGAAACGAGACACACAAATTGAAGCATGTTTTTCTGAGAATGGAACATTTATTCTCAGATTTCCAGCCGTTTCGGTTCAATGTACAGACGCTGCACAAGATCAAACTGGAAACAGAAAGTAGTTCCGTCACTTTGTACGACACACAGGAGACACTGCAGGGACACAAGTGAAGGGACTCTGAACGCCCGGACAAGAACTGTTTACGTCCACATTACACAACAGACTTCTATCACTTAACAATAAGAGTGAAATAATAACAACACAATGCTTCATTTCATTTGACCGATGAATCGTAGCTTCACACATCATCGTGCAGAGAATGTTTGACACGCTGGAAATGTTTCTGGAATAAAACCTCGTATTTCAGTCATTTTCTGTTATTTTGATGCTACAAGTTTTCTCAACGTTTCCTTGCTGACGACTGCATTTATCTTTAAAAGGGACACACAGAGCACACACTGTAAGTAACAGACATCATGGGACTCACATCAACACAAGTGTTTAATATGTACATGAGGCGTGATGTAATGTAGCTGTGGAGAGTTTACATCTACACACAGTTACACACACACACACACTCTGATGTTCTCATGCTCCTCTCGTCTGAAGAACACGAGTTCTGGAAGCAAGATCTCAGAAAAATATCAAAATTGAGCAGCGCATGAAAAACATCTTAAAAGGTGTGTGAAAAGCTTTCCCCCTTCGTCTCAGGGACACAAGCTTTCTGCAGGATGTCTTCAGTCACAGCAGCTGCTCAGAAACAGACTCTCTGAATCAATCTGAAACCCCAGTGTGTGTGTGAGTGTGTGTGTGTGTGTGTGAGTGAGTCCTGCAGCAGGTCAGTGTGTGTGTCAGTGTGTGTGTCAGTGTGTGTGTCAGTGTGTGTGTCAGTGTGTGAGCCCTGTCCACATGGAGATGTTTCCACAAAGGAACATCTGGAGCTGCAGTTTCATACAAAACATCTCTAAATGAAAAGGTAAAACGTGGAAGAGTGTGTGTCAGTGTGTGTGTCAGTGTGTGTGTCAGTGTGTCAGAGTGTGTGTCAGTGTGTCAGAGTGTGTGTCAGTGTGTGTGTCAGTGTGTGTGTCAGTGTGTGTGTCAGTGTGTCAGAGTGTGTGTCAGTGTGTGTGTCAGTGTGTCAGTGTGTGTGTCAGTGTGTCAGAGTGTGTGTCAGTGTGTGTGTCAGTGTGTGTGTCAGTGTGTCAGAGTGTGTGTCAGAGTGTGTGTCAGTGTGTGTCAGTGTGTGTGTCAGTGTGTGTGTCAGTGTGTGTGTCAGTGTGTCAGAGTGTGTGTCAGTGTGTGTGTCAGTGTGTGTGTCAGTGTGTCAGAGTGTGTGTCAGTGTGTGTGTCAGAGTGTGTGTCAGTGTGTGTGTCAGTGTGTGTGTCAGTGTGTCAGAGTGTGTGTCAGTGTGTGTGTCAGTGTGTGTGTCAGTGTGTGTGTCAGTGTGTCAGTGTGTGTGTCAGTGTGTCAGAGTGTGTGTCAGTGTGTGTGTCAGTGTGTGTGTCAGTGTGTGTGTCAGTGTGTCAGAGTGTGTGTCAGTGTGTGTGTCAGTGTGTCAGAGTGTGTGTCAGTGTGTGTGTCAGTGTGTGTGTCAGTGTGTGTGTCAGTGTGTGTGTCAGTGTGTCAGTGTGTGTGTCAGTGTGTCAGAGTGTGTGTCAGAGTGTGTGTCAGTGTGTGTGTCAGTGTGTGTGTCAGTGTGTGTGTCAGTGTGTGTGTCAGTGTGTCAGAGTGTGTGTCAGTGTGTGTGTCAGTGTGTCAGAGTGTGTGTCAGTGTGTGTGTCAGTGTGTGTGTCAGTGTGTGTGTCAGTGTGTGTGTCAGTGTGTCAGAGTGTGTGTCAGTGTGTGTGTCAGTGTGTCAGAGTGTGTGTCAGTGTGTCAGTGTGTGTGTCAGTGTGTGTGTCAGTGTGTCAGAGTGTGTGTCAGTGTGTGTGTCAGTGTGTGTGTCAGTGTGTGTGTCAGTGTGTCAGAGTGTGTGTCAGAGTGTGTGTCAGTGTGTGTGTCAGTGTGTGTGTCAGTGTGTGTGTCAGTGTGTGTGTCAGTGTGTCAGAGTGTGTGTCAGTGTGTCAGTGTGTGTGTCAGTGAGCAGGATGCTGCCAGGTGTTTTTGTTCTGTTGCTTTGATTCATATTAAACGACTCTTGGTTATTCTTCCCATCCTGCTTACTGAATGTCCCCTTTAAGAGGACAAAGGAAACATTAAGTCGTTTTCTCACACACGTGCATCCTGGAGGGCTGCGGGACACGGGGGGGCTTCGGGTCGGATGATCCAGCGTGGGGATAAAGTGCATTTACAGGGGATCCATCACCTTCACCTGCAGCTGCATGAAGTCCTGCAGGTCAGTCCGTCCATGCTGGATGTTGATGGCAGCAGCTACACGTGAAGAGGGCGAGAGAGAAGCGAGCACGCAGTCTGGAGGCAGACGGGAACAATGCTGCAGCTTCTGAAGGTTGGAGCTGCTGGTTGAAGTTCAACATGGATTCTGTTTGTAGTAATGAAACAAATAAACACTCAAAGTAAAACGCCAACATTAGACTATAAACGTCCTCTCAGCGTGACCCTACGCCTGATCCAGCTCAAAGTCTAAATCTACAAGCTGCAGAGTGTGTGCGGAGCCGGACTGGTGATCAGCTCTGTTGTATTTACAGACGGATTTTAAGTCGAAGGACAAAACTTGACACATTGGCGCTGCGTTGACGAGGTTTGACGCTTCGCCTTCCTTCGTTCTTCCCAATAAGTTTGTCTAAGCTTGAGCTTTGTTTGCATCTCGTGCTGTGAGATGATTCCTCCTACACGCTGAAGCAGAGCTGCAGGATTCATAGTGGAAGGGAAAGTCTCGTGTCATGGACCTTCACGTGTCGCGTCCTCTCAGAAGCCGGAGGGCGTCAGGATGTTCATGTCTCGGGGTTTCAGCTTGTGTGGCCGCGCTCCCTGCCGTCGACCCTCCACCGTGGGAATCTCCATTTTGGGAGGAGCCACCGACTGAGCGACGGTGCCGTCGGCCAGCCGCGCGGCCTGAGACTTCATCACCTCCATGGGGGTCGGCTTCTGGGCACCGCGGTACGCCTGCAGCGCAAAGCCTGCTGGGAGAAGAGAGCGCAGATTTAAATGCACGACATGTTGTTTTCTGCTACGAGTCAAATCAAAACAATAACAAAAGACGGCTTTATAAGTTTGGCGACATCGTGGAGAAGCTAAGGATCATGGGAGTTGTTGTCCATTCATGATGGAAGATTAAAACGACACCTTGTTAATTATATCAACAAGTTATCTGTGACTTCAGAGTTACACACTTGTCCCCACACACACACTTGTCCCCACACACACACACTTCTCTCTCCACACACCACACTTCTCTCCCCACACACACACACTTCTCTCTCCACACACACACTTCTCTCTCCACACACACTTCTCTCTCCACACACACTTCTCTCCCCACACACACACACTTCTCTCCCCACACACACACACTTATCTCTCCACACACACACTTCTCTCTCCACACACACTTCTCTCTCCACACACACTTCTCTCCACACACACACACACTTCTCCCCACACACACACACACTTCTCTCCCACACACACTTCTCTCCCCACACACACTTCTCCCACACACACCTTCTCCACACACACACTTCTCTCCCACACACACTTCTCCTCTCCCCACACACACTTCTCTCCCCACACACTTCTCTCCCCACACACACTTCTCCCCACACACACTTCTCTCCCCACACACACTTCTCTCCCCACACACACTTCTCTCCCCACACACACACTTCTCTCCCCACACACTTCTCCCCACACACACACACACTTCTCCCCACACACACTTCTCTCCCCACACACACTTCTCTCCCCACACACACTTCTCTCCCCACACACACACTTCTCTCCCCACACACTTCTCCCCACACACACACACACACTTCTCCCCACACACACTTCTCTCCCCACACACACTTCTCTCCCCACACACACTTCTCCCCACACACACACTTCTCCCCACACACACACTTCTCTCCCGACACACACTTCTTACTCGTCTTGAACGACCTACCCAAAGTCATCCTGGGAAAAAGCGACTGAATCGTCCCACATATGAAAATCGGAGTTGTTTCTCCGTCAGGTCTGTAAATCTGAACTCGTCTCACTGAGAACAGACTCTGAAGTCCGCTCCGTGTTTGCCATCAGTCTGAAGGTCGTTGCGTTTGCACATTAACCGTTCGTCCGACACGTGAGAACAAACAGGAGCTGGTTTTATTTCTTCACTTCAGTGAGAGCTTGACAAGCAATCAGCTGTGAATACATTCTTCCTGTCAGGACCGAGCGGAGCGCCGTGAGGAGCGCCGTGAGGAGCGCCGTGAGGAGCGCCGTGAGGAGCGCCGTGAGGCTGCTTACCTGCCGGGTCTGATCCCAGGTCAGATGTGGTCTTCTGGACTTGTGGCCGCGGCCCGAACACGCTCCAGCGCTCAATCGCCGCGTCTCCTCCCCCGAGGTCCACGCTGCTGTTGCAGGAGCTGATGTCTGAACTCGTACTGCCGAACCAGCCCCTGCACACACACACACACACACACACACACACACACACACACACTGTGTTTATACTGTTTATAAAACTATAACAAGAATTACAAAACGAATGAAAATTCATGGACAGAAAAATCTAATTGAGGGAATTAATAATTGTGTGTGTGTGTGTGTGTGTGTGTGTGTACCTGCGTTGCTGTTTTGGGGAGCTGTGTGGCGTGTTGGATGGAGTGGACTGGGCGGAGGAGTTCTGCCGCTCCTCTCGGGCCTCCATGCTCTGGATCTGCAGTTTCTAAACACAAACAACAAAGTGTGAATGTTCCTGAAGTGAACATGTTTGTTTACAGGTGTTGAGGAGTGTCACTGCACATATGTGATCTCTATATGATATATGATCTATATATGATATATGATCTATATATGATATATGATCTCCAGATCCAACTTAACAACCGGTTTTAGTCTCTGGAGCGAGTTTTAATTATATTAAGGTTTAAACTTCTGGTGGCTTTGAGTGACAGGTGGGTGCCGTCCCAGGACGCCACTGCAGCGTGTGCGTCGTGCTCCGTGTGCTACAGTTTCTCACCTGCAGGGATTCGGGCATGCGATGGTGGTGTCTCGTCTCCTCGGCGGTGAGGCCTTTGTGGGGGGTGTAGCTGGTGTCAGTGAGCCCCGCCCGCTGCTCAAACTTATACACACTCTCCTGAGTCTGCTCTGAGAGAGAGAGGAGTTTAAACATACTTTACATTTTAACACATTACAACTAACATTGTTTATAAATGACTTCTTCTCACAGAAGCTTATTTAGCTCCCGAAGATAAAGTACACATATAAAACGCTTATTATATATATATATAATTAAAGACTCTTTAAAGACCACACAATACATTTAACACTTATTTGTATTTCCCTAGAATTATTTAAAGTACATAAATGTATTGCAACATATAACTTTATTTTCAGTTAACACAACAGAGAATTCATTTTAACATTCACTTAAATCTTAGATAAGACCACTGAATTTAAAACCTTTAAAAAATATATATTTGACCTTTCTTCACTTTACTCATTCATGGCAATATTAATTCTCAGCGTTGGTATATTTAAAGTAAACAGGATTCATTTGATTATTTATCAGCAGGTGTAACATACTGGTGATGAGAGAGTTCATGATGATGGACGACGCCTTGGCTTTCACTACGGATGGCGACCTGGAGGGGGCGCTGTCCGCCACCAGTGGACTGTCTCGCCACACCGCTCTCGTCCTCCTGGTGGGAAAAACACACACACACACACCATCATTATCACACACACAAGGTTCAGACAGCTTTTTAAAGGAAGATTCAAGCACTTTCAAGGAACCTAAACCACAAACCTTCCAGACTCTAAAATTGTTACAATAAATGTAGAAAAAATAAGAATTTGGTTTATTGCAAAGTATCTTTTGTATGATGTCACTACATAAACACAGGAAGAAGTGTGTGTGTGTGTGTGTGTGTGTGTGTGTGTGTGTGTGTGTGTGTGTGTGTGTGTGTGTGTGTGTGTGTGTGAGACTCACCTCAGCCAGGCGTGTGAACTTCCTCTCCGGTATGACTGGCCGTCTCCACAGGTTGTTGATGCTGATGTCATGAGGGGGCGTGGACATGGGCGCCTCCAGGTTATCGTCGTAGCTGATGGCTCGCCGGGTCATCCCGATGGGAAGCTTCATCCCGCCCATCCCGGAGCCCTCGATGGCTGCAGACACACACACACACACACACACACACACACACACACACACACACACACACACTTTGTGTGACTGAGTGCGTCACTGATGGAGGGCGAGGCAGAAACCAACTGAAATCAATGCCTCAGAAAGAGGACAGTCATTAACTGCCCGACAGCTCCATGGGTTCGGTAAGTCAGTGTGTGTTCTCATGCAAACAGCAGTGTGCGGCAGGGATGACGTGTTTGTACAAGCTGACACCAGCACTTAGCATCGTCTTGGTGCCCTCAACATTTCTGCAGCAAGAAAACTCACCTGGTATGTCCCCTGAGCCAGACATGATGTCAGTGCGACGAGGATAAGATCCACCAGGAGAGCACCTGAGGAACAGATTCTCATTAAACACAGAGGGAAGTAAAGATAGTCACAGACGGACACGGTCAGGCTCCTACCTTCCCGCTGCGCTGCTGTGATGTAGATGTGCTGGTGAAGTGGCAGCAGCAACAGTTACATTGGTATGTCTGAGACACACAAAGCCCTCTGGCAATGCATTGTGGGTAAGCAGCCAGGCCAGGGAAACAACTATGGAGACAGAAAAGGTCAAAAGTCAACTGTGGACAATCTCATCTCAAACCCTCATTACGTTACAGACTGGGGGAGAACATGCTTTCACTTTGTAAAGGTAATCTCTCACTAATACTTTTGGTATTTAATCTACATATAATAACATATGGTGAGAACATATACATTTTCTTTTATAAAAAAGACATTTAAAAAGGTCCAATTCTCTCAGATTCAAGGACACAGTTTGAGGCCCGGATCGATGTTAATGATACCTATTGGAATGAGAACCAGCACAGGCTTTACAGAAGCCCACAGAACAAATATCTAAATACCTTCGTGTCCTTGCACAAAATATATAAACTCAAGAACTTTCAATGACCCAAGTTTATTTTCTAAAACTTTCATGGCCTTGATTTTTTCCCATTGAGTTCTCAAGGATTTTAATGAGCACCAGAAACCATGTGTGAAACACCTCGTAGTTACGCACCAGCTTCATCTGCCAGAAGAAAACAAAAACCTTAAAACACAAACATCTAACTCAGAGATACAATATTTGTTATGGCTATTAACTAGTTTTAGTTTCCTCACAATTTAAGACTTGGACAGAAAACATAAGAACAACTTTTTTTTATAATCATTTAAACATTTTATAGTTCCAACTTCTCAAATGTGAAGATTTGCTGATTTTCCTTTTTTCAAATTGCTTAAATGTATTTGTTGTTACGTTAGACCGACTGGCTTAACATAACTGTTGTTATAAAGCTTTTCTTTTAGGTTATTTACATGAAGAGAGACAAGATATAGTTGACATGTGTGTCAAAGGGAGCTCATCCTCTGTGATCTGCAGCGCGTGCGTGGTGCGTGGCTGCAGCGCGTGCGTGGCTGCAGCAGCTTTACTCCAGAGGATGGTGGAGATGACATAACACCTGCTGCAGCAGCAGGGGGGCTGCATCACTGACAGCCCCCACAGCTTTACCCCAAAATAAAAGCTTACATTATGCATTCTTGGGTTGAGCAAGCCTTGCAGTTTACACATTAGCAGATTTAATAATGAATAAAACTCTGAAGCTACATGAACAAGATTGTGTCCTGCAATTTGGTAAACAAATAGTTCTACGTTTTTACAATAATAATAAAATATCACACACACCAGATCATATATGTGAAATACAAATACATCATCCCTGAACGGTAATCAAATATGAATGAGTAATATTACTAATGTAGAGATAGTATGAAGCACATCCAGCATCCACGAGAGAGGCCACTGCATGTACACGCAAAACTCTATTCAGCTATTCGGCACTTTACAACACGGGGAATAATAACATATATAATAAATATATCTATTTGACGACTTCAATATATTTACGTGGCATATATTAAATTCAGCAAATATCGGAGAAGTGCTAAGCACATTTATTTCCCAGACTCATCTTATACTGATGTGCGTTTCGGCGAGGGAGGAAACATAGATGAGGCTGTTTTAAAACGTACAATTTACCTAAACAGATGATGCTTGGTGTATTGTAACTCATCCCGAATTGAAGAATGGCTACTACAAATTCGCAAAATGTGTAAAGGTTAGGTTTAACATTTACATACGTAAGCCGAAAACCGTTGCAACGTTCAATTATGTATTTTTAGGGTGTAGTTTGGTGGCGGCTGGTAGGGTCGACGCTAGATAGCGGAACGAACCGGTATCGGCTGGATGAAGGGCAACAAGATGCCCATCAATTGACGACTAACAACACGGTGATTTCAGCGGAGTGTGCCTTGTTTCCTCTCACCGGAAGTAATGGCGGCTTCAGGAAGACGACTGAGACATATGTGACCCTCCAATGTCAACTGGACGGCGTAGAAAACAACGGAATTGTCGGGTAGCAGCCATTATTGTGTCCGATAAATAAAAACCGCTTCCTCGATGGAATGGTAGATTACGTTGTCTGTTCTCGCTGAGTATCGCGAGAGTAGACGCGAACAGTAAAACATCACACATACAAAATAAATCTATATTTCTTATTTTTTCGTGGCAGTTTTCGCCTGACAGACGAAACGGTTATTTCATTATAAACCTTTTATTTATTTATGTATATGCATAATCAGAAGTAATACATCTTTATGCATATTTACTACATTCCTGTTTACATTACATTTATACATTTGCCACACGTATATTACTATATTTTATATTTTAGTTATGTTTATATTGTACTATTATATTTGAACTTGCACTGTTTAATCTCTTAGATTTTCATTTAGCTTTTTTTGTGGTTTTCTTTTCTTTTAGACTTTTAATGAGCATTGTTTGACTAGACTGCTTCTCTGTAATTGTTGTGCATATGTTAATAAATAACTTGACATGAACAATTTATTTAAGATATTTTTTATCAATACACTGTTTTATGTAACTGAGTAAAATCTCACCTGGGGTGAAAATGTTTTTTTATATTTGGTGTTGAAAACTTTTTGTTTGTTGAGAAAACATTAAATTAAATACATTAAAATTAAATACATTAAAATAAAAATAAATTAAACCCTAACCCTAACCCTAACCCTTTTACTAATAATAAAAAGAATACATGAATACACTTAAATATTATACTAATATACTAATTATAATATAATAATGGGGGGGGGGGGGGGGGGGGGGGTTCAATTACAGCAGAGAAGCAATGGTAAAACAATATGTATGTATGTAGTTTGACACAACAAAGGTGAACTATTTGAGACATACTACATACTGAGTATGTAGTACATAGTGATAATGCAGTAAATATTGAGTATGTAATATGCAGTACATAGTGAGTATGTAGTACATAGTGATAATGCAGTAAATATTGAGTATGTAATATGCAGTACATAGTGAGTATGTAGTACATAGTGATAATGCAGTACATAGTGAGTATGTAATATGCAGTACATAGTGAGTATGTAGTACATAGTGATAATGCAGTAAATATTGAGTATGTAATATGCAGTACATAGTGAGTATGTAGTATATAGTGAGTATGTAGTACATAGTGAGTATGTAATATGCAGTACATAGTGAGTATGTAGTATATAGTGAGTATGTAATATGCAGTACATAGTGAGTATGTAGTATATAGTGAGTATGTAATATGCAGTATATATTGAGTATGTAATATGCAGTACATAGTGAGTATGTAGTATATAGTGAGTATGTAATATGCAGTATATAGTGAGTATGTAGTATATAGTGAGTATGTAATATGCAGTATATAGTGAGTATGTAATATGCAGTACATATTGAGTATGTAATATGCAGTACATATTGAGTATGTAATATGCAGTACATAGTGAGTATGTAGTACATAGTGAGTATGTAATATGCAGTACATAGTGAGTATGTAATATGCAGTACATAGTGAGTATGTAGTACATAGTGAGTATGTAATATGCAGTACATAGTGAGTATGTAATATGCAGTATATATTGAGTATGTAATATGCAGTACATATTGAGTATGTAATATGCAGTACATATTGAGTATGTAATATGCAGTACATAGTGAGTATGTAGTACATAGTGAGTATGTAATATGCAGTACATAGTGAGTATGTAATATGCAGTATATATTGAGTATGTAATATGCAGTACATATTGAGTATGTAATATGCAGTACATAGTGAGTATGTAGTATATAGTGAGTATGTAGTACATAGTGAGTATGTAATATGCAGTACATAGTGAGTATGTAGTATATAGTGAGTATGTAGTACATAGTGAGTATGTAATATGCAGTACATAGTGAGTATGTAATATGCAGTACATAGTGAGTATGTAATATGCAGTATATATTGAGTATGTAATATGCAGTACATATTGAGTATGTAATATGCAGTACATAGTGAGTATGTAGTATATAGTGAGTATGTAGTACATAGTGAGTATGTAATATGCAGTACATAGTGAGTATGTAATATGCAGTACATAGTGAGTATGTAATATGCAGTATATATTGAGTATGTCATATGCAGTACATAGTGAGTATGTAATATGCAGTACATATTGAGTATGTAATATGCAGTACATAGTGAGTATGTAGTATGTAGTACATAGTGAGTATGTAATATGCAGTATATATTGAGTATGTAATATGTAGTACATAGTGAGTATGCAGTACATAGTGAGTATGTAGTACATAGGGTATGCAGTACATAGTGAGTATGTAGTACATAGTGAGTATGCAGTACATAGTGAGTATGTAGTACATAGTGAGTATGTAGTATGCAGTACATAGTGAGTATGTAGTATATAGTGAGTATGTAGTACATAGTGAGTATGCAGTGAATAGTGAGTATGTAGTACATAGTGAGTATGTAGTATGCAGTACATAGTGAGTATGTAGTATATAGTGAGTATGTAGTACATAGTGAGTATGTAGTACATAGTGAGTATGCAGTATGTAGTACATAGTGAGTATGTAGTATATAGTGAGTATGTAGTACATAGTGTGTATGTAGTACATAGTAAGTATGCAGTATGTAGTACATAGTGAGTATGTAGTACATAGTGTGTATGTAGTACATAGTGAGTATGTAGTACATAGTGAGTATGTAGTATGCAGTACATAGTGAGTATGTAGTATATAGTGAGTATGTAGTACATAGTGAGTATGCAGTGAATAGTGAGTATGTAGTACATAGTGAGTATGTAGTATGCAGTACATAGTGAGTATGTAGTATATAGTGAGTATGTAGTACATAGTGAGTGTGTAGTACATAGTGAGTATGCAGTATGTAGTACATAGTGAGTATGTAGTACATAGTGTGTATGTAGTACATAGTGAGCATGCAGTATGTAGTACATAGTGTGTATGTAGTACATAGTGAGTATGTAGTACATAGTGTGTATGTAGTACATAGTGAGTATGCAGTATGTAGTACATAGTGAGTATGTAGTACATAGTGAGTATGTAGTACATAGTACATAGTGAGTACATAGTGAGTATGTAGTACATAGTGAGTATGTAGTACATAGTGTGTATGTAGTACATAGTGAGTATGCAGTATGTAGTACATAGTGAGTATGTAGTACATAGTGTGTATGTAGTATATAGTGAGTATGCAGTATGTAGTACATAGTGTGTATGTAGTACATAGTGAGTATGCAGTATGTAGTACATAGTGAGTATGTAGTACATAGTGTGTATGTAGTACATAGTGAGTATGCAGTATGTAGTACATAGTGAGTATGTAGTACATAGTGTGTATGTAGTACATAGTGAGTATGTAGTACATAGACCCACAGGTTGGGTACCGGTGCTTGTTACAGGAGCATAACTAAACACATAACAGTTTTCAAAGAGATCATTTAAATAAATAGTCCATGTTGGCAGGTGACTTCCTGTCAGCTGTCTCTCCTCAGGTCCCTCCCAGCTCCTCTGCAGTATTTGCATACTGGGAAGCGGAGCACCTCCCTCAGTCGCTCGCCCTTCCTCCATGGAAGAACTTCTCTAACCGGACTTTCCTCTCCAGTTTGCCCAGCAGAGGAAGCAGTTAAACGGGGTCAATTCAACTCCGTCCACCGCTGAACAAACCCCGCACAGGAAAACAACCTGTGTGCTTTTATCCCGCAGCGGAAACTTCAAACTTCAAACTTTTTTTGAGTTTCTTGTTGTTGTTTTTTTCTTTCGGTTTTGTGGATCCAACAAGATGTCTGTCCATACGAGCCAGAAGACGACGACGAGCTACCGGACCGTGAATGTGGCCTCCCCGGAGCCGGTGACCAGCACGGTGATCTCGACCGAGTCCGTGTCCCCGTCGCAATACGGGATAAACGGCTCCTACGAGACGGTGCGGTACCTGGTGCCCATGCAGCAGCAGCAGCAGCAGCAGCTGCAGCAGCAGCACACCTACCTCCCGGTGCAGCAGCAGCAGCACACCTACCTCCCGGTGCAGCAGCAGCAGCACTCCTACATCCCGGTGCAGCAGGCCGTGCAGCAGCACTCCTACATCCCGGTGCAGCAGGCCGTGCAGCAGCAGCAGTCCTACGTCCTGATGCAGCAGCAGCCCATGATGCAGCAGCAGCCCCTGATGCAGCACATGGTGTCCCCGGTGTACCTGCACAGTATGCCGCACCTGAGCGTCAGCAGCCAGGAGTCCAGCGACCTCACGTACCAGCAGCACAGCGTGCTGGAGGTGAGACTGTGAGCCCCGTGTAGATGTTTTATTATACTGTTATTATTGTTATTATTGTTATTATTGTTATTATTGTTATTATTGTTATTATTGTTATTATTGTTATTATTGTTATTATAAGCAAGGATGGGACAAAACGTTTCCCTGTTCAGCAGAGTAACTTACGGTCAGTATGGAAAAGTTCGCCTTGTGAGGAACAAATAGATCCAAATAAATAGATATAAGTCTTTGTTTTAAGATATAAGTCTTTATTTTAAGATATAAGTCATTGTTTTAAGATATAAGTCATAGTTTTAAGATATAAGTCATTGTTTTAAGATATAAGTCTTTGTTTTAAGATATAAGTCATAGTTTTAAGATATTAAGTCATTGTTTTAAGATATAAGTCTTGTTTTAAGATATAAGTCATTGTTTTAAGATATTAAGTCTTTGTTTTAAGATATAAGTCATTGTTTAAGATATAAGTCTTTATTTTAAGATATAAGTCATTGTTTTAAGATATAAGTCATTGTTTTAAGATATAAGTCTTTGTTTTAAGATATAAGTCATTGTTTTAAGATATTAAGTCTTTGTTTTAAGATATAAGTCATTGTTTTAAGATATTAAGTCTTTATTTTAAGATATAAGTCATAGTTTTAAGATATTAAGTCATTGTTTTAAGATATTTGTTTTAAGATATTAAGTCATTGTTTTAAGATATAAGTCATTGTTTTAAGATATTAAGTCTTTATTTTAAGATATTAAGTCATAGTTTTAAGATATTAAGTCATCTTTTAATTCCTCACATTGGCTGTAATGGATGTAATGGACTCCCATAGCTCATATCATTTGGCCCATGCAACAGTTTAATAAGCTGAACTTGCATAACTGTGTTGTTGACAGACAACTCCAGCGCACAAGTTAGTTAAAGTATAAAAAACACTTTTCTTTTGTCAGCACAAGCAGCCCTTTAGTTTAATTGTCTCTTAGTAAGTATTCTTATTCTTATCTCTTATTCAGTATTTGGTGCACACACGTCTAAACTGCGTGACCTTGGATCAGAAGCAGCTTGTTTATTGGAGTTTGTGAAAGTAGAAGAGCAGATTCCAGAGAGGAAAACACACAAATAGAAAGCTGAACGTGAGCGTCGGTGCAAACAGCAAACGGCATCTTTTAGTCTTGAGTCCACACGTGAAGTCAGTCGGCTGTTAATGTGTCACTTTCTCACACAACGTGTTGGACTGCAGCGAGCAGAGTGTAAGCATGTGTGCTATGTGACCATGACGTGGGATTTCTGACAGCGTGCATTGAATTTTCACAGCTCAACATCTGAGATAATGTTATATACATATACATATATATATATATACATATACATATATAGATATATACATATACATATATATATATATATACATATACTATATATATATATATATACATATACATATATATATATATATATACATATATATCTATATATATATATGTATACATATACATATATATATATATATACATCATATATCTATATATATATATGTATACATATACATATATATATATATATACATATACATATATATATATATATATACATATATATAATATATATATATGTATACATATACATATATATATATATACATATACATATACTATATATATATATACATATACATATATATATATATATATACATATACAAGATATATATATATCATATACTATATATATATATATAATATACATATATATATATATATATATATATGTATACATATACATATATATATATATACATATACATATCCATATATATATATACATATACTATATATATATATATATATCATACATTATACATATATTATATATATATATATATATATATATATATATATATATATATATATATATATATATATATATTTATATACATATACATATATATATATATATATATATATATATTATATATATATATATATATATATAATATATTTACATTTATCTACAACATGAAGGAGAGAAAAGTTTTACATATTGTTCAATAAACAAACCGATTGATTGGGAAGAAAGCAGATCATGAAAATAATCGACAATAAAGACTAAAAATACAGAGAAGTAATTTCAAACAAAAAGAAAGGAGTTATTATCCACAGTGAGGATACGACGTGTCGGTCAACCATCGGAAATAAGCATCAGACAGGTGTAATCAGATTACAACATAAAAGTAACAACCTAAATTACATTAAACAAACTTTTAAATATGACAATACTTTTTATTATTTTCACGATGAAAAGTCCCACAGGTTGCAGAATACCCACAATGCACCTGCAGTTTGTGCCAGATGTTTTTGAATGTTTCAAGAGAAAAGAGTCAAATGTTTTTATTTTGTTTTATTTTGTCGTAAACCGAATGTATTCAGATCATTTTACTTTTATTTTGTAATCCAATGGATGACGTCACTAATTACAGAAACTCCCATGTAGTTTGTATTCAGTGACATTTCAGAGTAATTTGACCCAACCCTGGTGGTTCTTCTCGTTCTTGAATCATCAATTCTTGCATGGCTAGAAAAACCCCAAATGACCCCAAACACACCGACGCCCCGACGCACCGACGCACCGACGCCCCGACGCACTGTGCGAGTAAAGCTTGGGCTTTGTTAAGGAAACAGGTTCTGTTGGAAAGGTTTATTTGTGTTGATACTGAGACTGAGGCGCGGTGTTGGCACGAGGGAGGCTTTGAACCTCTAGTCGTCCTCAGAGTGGTGTCAGGGTTCATCTCTGCTTCGTCCTCTTCATTGATTTCTGATTTTGTGGCACATCTTCGTCCTTCCTCGATGGTTTACACGTCAGGGTTCCCTCTGGATCTGTCTGTCGTCTGCTTCCTGTGCTGATATAATTCACTACCGCAGATCAGACAGCTGAGAGACGTGTTTGATAGAGGCGTGGGCCGCGCCCGTCGCTCTCTGCTGAGCGGCACACCCTCACATTCTTCCACCTGGCTGGATCACGTTGATCAGACAGCAGACCTTTATTTGAGCTTTGATGGACACTCTGCCCGGCAGGAATACTCCCTTCTGATTGGCTGCAGCTCACCATTACTTTCTTAGTTGGTAGAAAAGAGTAAGGAATGTTTCTCAGTCTAAGCTGACGTCTTTAAATGTCTTGTTTTGTCCCTTTAATAGGATCATTTAATAATAATAACACATTTGAGAGGCTGAAAACATTTAAAGACACTTTTACATGAAAAATGACTTTAAAGATAATTCTTCTGAAAATTAACAAATGAATATAAACAGGATATTTGACCTTTTGGAAATGTTTGGCAGATTTTTATAAAGCAATTCAATGATTCATTTGTATTTATAGTTTTAGTTTTTTATTTTCTGTTCAAATCTGACAGTTTTCTCTTTTTGTCTGTTTCAGAGCATCAGCGGGAAGTCTTCATCAGTGTTCAGTGCTGAGGAGGAGGCAAGCACACACACACACACACACACACACACACACACACACACACACACACACACTTGTTCTACTTTATTTCAGATATTTCTCATCTGTTAAACTTTGTGTTTTGATGAAGATGAAAACACTCAAACATAAAATGAACACATGTAAGAATCAGAACATCGTGTAAAGCAGAGCAGCCTGAGAAAACATGAAGCCAACATGGCAAAAGGACCTGCTGGACCTCTAATGCAGCGTTCAGTAATAAAACATGTGGGAACTGGTGGGACACATTTCCACATTCCTATGAAGGCAGCAGATATGGACATCTTGAATGTAAGCTGGAGGGTGTCACCTTAAAGCGCTCTTCATACTGCGACGCTTTGCATAAAATAAGACTTTCTGCACTAGGAGAGGTGTGTGTGCAGCTGTGCAGGTTCAGGGCAGACACACCTCTCAGCATGGGAACATGTCGCTGTGTGAAAGTACAGCAGTAGGCCGGGGGGGCGTCTCCCTGCAGCCTCGCCCTGCCTCCACACACACTCTTACAACACCACTTTGTTCATAATCACAGGCCCGTCAACTGTCGCAACACTGACAAACCATCCAGTGTGGGTGTTACCTGGGTGTGTCCCGGCCTCCGCTGTGCCGGGTGCATTCCTGTGACTGGAACCTGCAGCGTCATGTGTCTGCTGTCGACAGGGAGGCTTCCTGACTCAACGCGGCTGTGACAGCGCTTTGATGCCGCTTGTCTCGACATGAAAGACGTATATGTTCAAAGCTGCGTGCCACTAATGATTATCGTCATCAGCGGTTTCACTGTTTGAGCTTTACACCTAAATGTTCGAGTATAAAGAAAGAAGCACACGCTGACATCACGTTGCTGTTCAGAGTTTGAGAGCAGCTGATATTTTGTTTTGATTATCTGAGCGTTTTGACTCGTGGCTGTTTGCATCGTTAAAGTCCGCTCAGATGAGTTTATGTCTTCACCAGGAGAGTCTTTCTGCAGCAGCCGTTTCAAAAACAGTAAAACACAATAAACCTGAAAGGTGTCGCAGAGCGCCGACCACCACCGCCAAGGCCATGAGCTCGCGCCTGTTAGTGAAGCGAGAAATAATGCACTTTAAAATGTAATCAGTTTTTCTTTGGTTCTTCCTGCACGTTTCATGAAACTGAAAACATGTAAGAAGGTCCATAATAAAAACACTACAAATAAGAGTAAAGATAAGAGCGTGCCAGGCTCTGCTTGTGGTTTATATTTGAATTAAGTGCATTTATTAAATAGGAATAAAGTAAATGTAAACTCTTATGTGCGGCCAAATGTTTCCTGTCATGATTGTCTTCATGCTCGTTGAGTCTGTAGGGTCTCATGTGTATCGTGATAATCTCTCACGTCCTGCTGCCTGAGATCTGTGTGTGTGTGTGTGTGTGTGTGTGAGGACGTTTGGGTCTGAGGCTCAGTCACACTTTATGGATCTCTTCTCACGAAGCTTCACACACTCCGTGTAGATCAAAGTGAGTGAAAGCGAGATTTATTGCAGGTGACAGTTGAAGCTGATTGACAGAATGTGTGTGTGTGTGTGTGTGTGCTCGTCACCGCTGCAGGTGTTCAGTGTTCAGTGTTAACGTAATGACAGGAGGTGCCTCAGTGTTTCTGCTGTTGAAGCTTCCACCTGCATCTGTTGAAGCTTCTGTTGGAGCTTCTGTTGGAGCTTCCTCCTGCATCTGTTGAAGCTTCCTCCTGCATCTGTTGAAGCTTCCTCCTGCATCTGTTGAAGCTTCCACCTGCATCTGTTGAAGCTTCTGTTGGAGCTTCCTCCTGCATCTGTTGAAGCTTCTGTTGGAGCTTTCTGTTGGAGCTTCTGTTGGAGCTTCCTCCTGCATCTGTTGAAGCTTCCTCCTGCATCTGTTGAAGCTTCCTCCTGCATCTGTTGAAGCTTCCTCCTGCATCTGTTGAAGCTTCCACCTGCATCTGTTGAAGCTTCCTCCTGCATCTGTTGAAGCTTCCTCCTGCATCTGTTGAAGCTTCCACCTGCATCTGTTGAAGCTTCCTCCTGCATCTGTTGAAGCTTCTGTTGGAGCTTCCTCCTGCATCTATTGGAGGTTCTGTTGGAGGTTCTGTTGGAGCTTCTGTTGGAGCTTCCTCCTGCATCTATTGGAGGTTCTGTTGGAGGTTCTGTTGGAGCTTCTGTTGGAGCTTCCTCCTGCATCTGTTGAAGCTTCCTCCTGCATCTGTTGAAGCTTCCTCCTGCATCTGTTGAAGCTTCCTCCTGCATCTGTTGAAGCTTCTGTTGGAGCTTCCTCCTGCATCTGTTGAAGCTTCCTCCTGCATCTATTGGAGCTTCTGTTGGAGCTTCCTCCTGCATCTGTTGGAGCTTCCTCCTGCATCTGTTGGAGCTTCCTCCTGCATCTGTTGGAGCTTCCTCCTGCATCTGTTGAAGCTTCCTCCTGCATCTGCAACACAGGCTTGCACAAGGAAATGCAGCCGTAATATGTTTATGCTGCACAAGAAAAAGAAAATCAGCGGTGCATTCTTTAAATGAGCATGATGAGGTGGAGTCTCTGCAGCTGTATGTCCGCCTGAGCTTCAAATGATCCTGCAGCTGCTTCAGCAACCGGGAGGACATTAAACATTTCGGGTTTCTGTGGCAGCAAACAAATGTGCCTGTGCAAATATGCACTGCATGTTAAAACTGGTGAGCGTCCAGGAGCAGCTCCCCCCCCCCCTGTCCTGTTTACAGAACCTGTGTGTGTGTGGCAGCCTGTGCAAAGTGTTCACGTCGTGTCTGTTGTTGAAAGCTGGAGACACGAGGGATTCAAACACAGGAAACAATCCAAC
>NC_041368.1:23777061-23779970 GCF_900634415.1 Cottoperca gobio | reverse complement strand
GCATAAAAACAGGTGGATGGAAATGCACCTCGTGATAAACTTAACTGATAAGCTACAATTACATCCACAAATCAAACTGAAGTGTTTCCCAATCGCCAAATACACAAGATTGAACAGAAAATCCCTTCTGATCCAGACAATACAATGTTTACGCTCCATTCCCATGAAGTTATAAGTGTGTATGTACTTTAAATTAAACATTTAAAAGTGCAGGACGAAGGCAGAGCTGCTTGAGATGAGGTTTCAAAAAGGCTCCCATGACATCTTCTCACAATGATGGAGAGTGAAATCTTTATTGTTAGTTTGTAAATTAAAGTTTCAGTTAGTTTACACTGTGTGTGTTATTATCTTTAATTCTTGAGGAAAAACAGGATCACAGAAGACAAACTGTGATAATAAAAAAGGAGATAAAAGTGTATCACAAGCGTCCATATAGGGACAAGTGTGTGTGTGTGTGTGTGTGTGTGTGTGTGTGTGTGTGTGTGTGTGTGTGTGTGTGTGTGTTGTGTGTATGTGACCTCCCATCTGGGGACACAAAGCTGGTCCCCAGAAGGTAATCAGTTACATTTCAGAGTACCAAATACAATTTATGACAGAAAATACACATTATTTACGATGTATTAAGTCGAATCGTTTTCCTGTTTAGAATAAAAATAAGTTTCATATGACAGAAGATAAATACTGAAAAAGCTGTAAATTAATACAATATTTTTTTATCATTACATGAAATTAGTTGGCACGGTGAAATAAAAAAGATACGTGACAGCGCTGACCTTCTTATACAAGTCATCTTAATCCTACACAACATGTATATATAAAGCCCTTCGGATGTGTTCTCTGTACAATAAGTTTACCTGGTGTGAAAGTTACGTTACTACAAAAGTACAAAATACAGTTAAAGTCACGCAAATATATCACAAAGCAAAAAAAACCTTGAGGCATTTCCAAGTGACAGATTCTCCCGTTAATTAGCTTGATCATGTTTTGATTAGAGCAGGTTGTTGAGCTCATTAGTGGTGTGTGTGTGTGTGTGTGTCGAGTGTGTTTCTGTGTAAATGCTTAATTACTGGGAGGTGGTGTCATTTCTCCGTCATGTCAGGGAGACCTGCCTGTGACGCTCTCTCAGGACCTTCTGTCTGTCTCTGTCTTCATTAAGTGAACATCAGGTGCCAATTAGCTCAGAATAACTTGTGCCTAATATAAACATGGCTCCCTGCCAAGTAGACACTGTGTTGACTGGCAACAAGGAGACGACCATGAGCGCTGGCTTCTACTGCCACCTGCTGGGGAGGCGGGTGTCTCACAGGCTCAGGTCCATCGGCCCACCTCTGCTCCCTGCCGGCAGCTGATCCACAGTGAAGCTGCCGGTAGCCTCAGGTGATGTTATGGCCGATCATGTCAGTGCTGCCAGACCATGAACCAGAGCTTCTGCTGGAAAACATCTGGTTTGTTTTCTTCCGATGCTTTAGAGTTGTACAGGCACATGGGGAGAGACAGAGTACACGTGTAACACACACCTGTTGTCAGAATCACCTCCCTGACATGGTTATTTATCCAAACACTGATGTCTGAGAATCAGCATCTGGCCTTTCATCTGCACCGACGGAGGCGGATTGTAGAGATCAAACACTTTTCTGGATTTATCCGGTTGAGCTACTTGTATGTTCTTCTTCTGACATGTTCTTCTGACATGAGAGGAACATATGTGTCACTGTCCTCTTACAGGTTAACATTCATTTTGATTTTATATTTAGATCTTGGGTTTGGAGTGTTTATTACAGTAGGTACTGGTTTTTACTGGATACAATATGAACGTGTGTGTTTATGCAGGGCACAGGCCCAGTGAAGGGCCCCCCCTTCTCATCACCTGCAAAATGTCCTTTAGATCGGGGGGGGGGGAATTTTTTCCTATCAAGGGCCATTCTTTTTTACAACATCCTTCGAGGGCCGTACTAATTATTGAACTCATAACTTCTGCACATTTCTTTAAGAGCAGCTCGTTCATTTCACTTTTCTTTATGCTAAATGCAGAAAATAAACTTTTGTATCCTGTATCTTTGTTTTAGTTATAATCTTTATTAGTCCCCCAACGAGGACATTTATCTTCGTCACAGCAGGAAGAACATATGAAGTAAAAAGGCAGAACACCAATAATTAATAGAATAAAACATATATAAGTACCAAGTGATATAATTAAAGTGGAGTATTGCACATGGCAGTGATAACTGCCACAGCAGTGGATGGAACAGTGTGTTCTTGGTGGGGGGGTCTACCTCTCTATCTCTCCATGTTTGTATGTTCCGCTCTGGCCAGAGAGCTGCTTGTTGGGCCAAACTCCACCGAAGAGCGTTAACTTATCCAAACACTCGTCCTCTCAGCTCGTGCAGTTCGGCATGTCTCGTGGTGTAATGACGCTCGAGATTATTTCTCATCACCGCAAGAGCGTCAACACAAACTCGACTCACTGGCCTTTTACTTCCACAGAGAAATAATCGTTCGTCCATTTCTCCTGGAAAGTGCGACACTCCGCATCGAAGCTTTCTCTGTTTACACTCGCCACGCTGCGTTCACTGATGTTAATGACGTCAATGAGCGTCTCGTTTAATATTGAAGTTTTTTGACATGACGTGACCACATGATGACACGTCGTGTTGTGTACAAGGACCCTGACCTTGGCCAGAAAAAACAGTCAGTCACCTGTTATTATTAGTTAATATTGCCGTCTAGTTTTTTTGCTAGTTTTATGAATTACCTAAATGGTCTTGCGAGCCGTATACGGCCCGGAGGCCGGAGGTTCCCCCACCCCTGCTTTAGAGAGACACGAACCAACCAGGAAGAGCCTCAAAATAACTCTGAAGAGAAACAAACAACTATAAAAAGGGCAAAACAACCAAAATAACTATAAAAAT
>NC_041368.1:23767061-23774561 GCF_900634415.1 Cottoperca gobio | reverse complement strand
GTGTGTGTGTGTGTGTGTGTGTGTGTGTGTGTGTGTGTGTGTGCATGTGTGTGTGTGTGTGTGTGTGTGTGTGTGTGTGTGTGTGTGTGTTGGTATGACAGATAGTGTATTCTGTAGATGTGAATGTCAGTGTTTGGACAGTCAGTTAGCTCTAACATCCATCAAAGTCTGGAACAGTAACTGTCAGAATGAGCCTGGTCAAAGGTTGCACCCTATCGGAGCTTTTGTTGCTATAATCTCAGAGAAAACAAACTAAATTGAGCAATGACAAAACAAACAGCCCACACATACCCTCTATCAGTCAGTCGCCCTTTCTTTTATTTATATCAACCAAAATACTGTTAAATATATATATATATACAGTATCATCCGCCATGGAGTAAAACAAGTTGAAACAGACTTAAAATGAGCTGTTTTGTAATCACATTCCTGGAGGGGTTAGGGGTTAGGTTTAGGGGTTAGGTTTAGGTGTTAGGGTTAGGGTTAGGGTTAGGGTTAGGGTTGAAGAAAAGATTCCACCCATTCCTTTGTTCCTTCAGATTATACCAGGCATATATATATATATATATATATATATATATATATATATATATATATATATATATATATATATATCAGGCATTTCCATTGGCTGCATCACAAAACACTGTCATTGTTAACAACTAAAGAATGCAGCGTGGTCGACTGAAAATGACGTTTCAATACAACAAAGCTAAACATAGTCAATAATGTTTCAAGGGAAACGTATTTCTTCCCGGATAACGTTTGTTTTTGAACGACCACGAATAGGTTTCTAATCCACAAACTTTAACCAGCGTCTTATAATAGGATGAGAAACGGTTTTATTTGTTATTTATTATGGGAACAATTATTTGATCTTTGCTGTAAATACCTTTTAACGCAGGAAGCTGCTGTCCGAGTCCCACGTCAAACCAAAAGTCAACGTTGACTTATTTTAACCTACATCGCATACATAACGTATTTAACTTACGTTATGTAACAAACATTCTTATTTTAAGCCAAGCCAGGATTTTTTACTAATCAAGTAGTTTTCAATCCACAAGCTTAACCACGTGTGTAAACGTGTTTAAAACTGCAACCGGGAGAGAATGTGTTTCCCTCAAATCGTAATTGAGAAGTTTTGTTTTATCATTTTTAGGAGACCGGGGTTGAGAAATAGTGTTTAAATGTATTAACCACTTGAATCTTTATTCCCTTACATACATTTCTCTTATTGTACTTTAGGAAATAGGGTCTGGTCTTGTCAGGCCGGTTGCCACATCACATTTTCAAGAAGCGAGATCCTTTAGTTTTGTGTGTTGTACTTTGGCTGACTGATAGTTCTGGTCCTGAGGCAGAACACCATCAGGACCAGCTGAGTGAGGCGACTCTTCGCTCACTTCCTGGTTCTGCAGGGCTTTGTAGTGACAGGAATGGAGGTCACCAAAGCCAATATTGAATTGATAATTTGGAACCTGAACATGAATTGGTCCTTTGATTGCATAAAATCCCCCATAAAAAGTGTGTTTAATCTCTCAATTCAGTGATTGCTGGATTAAAACTTTAGTTGAATTTACAGAAATATATAAATACATTCTCAAATTACACTCAGTTTCCCTGACATCTGGATGTATTTGTGAAATATCATCTTGGTGCTTTGTCTGTGTTTATTGTCATTTTGAAAGGTGAGACCAGGTTCCAAAATGGTGGTAAATTCATTTATGTAGATGTTAAACAGAGCGTGTGACAAAAAGCATCTTCACTGCCTGTCTCTCGCTGTCATTTTCTCCACATGCGTAACCAATCCAGATCTTTTAAATGTGCATTGTGTGCAGGCACGTGTGAGCACATTTCTGAGTCTGAGTCAGCGAGGTTTATAAGGCCAGCACACGTCAGTGATGAAGTCACTCCGACGCCCACTTAATGTTGCCTGAGAAAGAACAAGGGTGAGTGGAAAACTCCTCTGTCAGTCAACCTCTGGTCGCACAGCAGCCGCTCCGTGACTGAAACACAAAAGTTTAATGCTCCCAATCTGTGTTTCACTGACCGCTGTTCACACTGTCGTCTGTAAACTGAGAAACAGGCCGAAGATCAAACTATCCATCTAACTAAATAACACAAAAAGCAGTTTTTTCTCTAGACAACAGTTCAGTGTTTTATTGGATAAGCAGTCTAAAAAATATAAGAAATATAACTATTGTATAGTTGATCTAACAAGAAGGGGGCTGGATATTTAATCCACGTAATTATTTCAAGAGAAGTTAAAATAAACATATAATTCATCGAGTTTGGATATGATGTATGATGTCTTATCCATCCCTGATAAGACCAAGAAGATAAGGCTGGATAATAACATATACTTTCCTGCAACATACATTGTTTTTACGCCATCAAATCTCATTTTAAGTGCATTAAATAAATTAAACTTGAGTTTTATAGAAGGAAAGAAAATAAGAGATGGACATTCAGTGTACAAAACACAAAATGTTGATACAAAAGTCATAATACATTGTATTCCTCTGTTTGTTTGTTTTGTCAAATTAATGGGTTTAAGATGTTTTTGGTGTTAAGACTTGAAGAGAAATATACAGAGAAACTATTTGTGTTGAAAGGAGAAGAAACTCCCCATTATCTGAGAGAGACGAGATAAAACCTGTTCCTATGAAATTAATTGTTATTATTTGATGACACCTTATCTTCAAATGAGCAGGAACGGTCTGTCCCTTAAACAAACATGGATGGATGATTGATTTCTGACCAGCTCTAAAAAAACCTCACAAAGTATTTTCTCTTGGAGCAGTTTGGGAAGAGATAGAATGGCGGCAGTCGGAGCCGTAAAAGGAGAGTTTGGTCAGGAGGGTAAAGTGTTACCTTCATTCACCAAAATGTCTCCCGTCCTGCGTTGATGCTTATATTATCCCGTGTTGGAACAGAGACATCACCTTTATATTGCTTTATTTAAAGAGAAAGGCTTTAATATCTTAAGACAACCACTGAGAGCTCCTGCTGCTTTAGAATTCAGTGCTCAGTCTGTATTTCAGCTCCTAAAGCACATTTTTGATGAACTCTGACAGGCAGCGCTGGCAGCACAGATTCACTTCTTGCAAACGTTTGACTGGATTCCACTCGCTGCCCTGCGGCTGTTGTACTTGATCATGCTTTGGTTGCGGTTGCCAATCACCTGACTGTGCTTCAACCAATCAGGTATCTTCATTGAAGCTTGAAATATAGTCTGTGACGCAGAGGGAGGAAGAGCTCTGCTGGCTGCTCATGGTGCGTGCAGAGCTCATTTTCTCTTTGCATTTGTTCAAACATGCAGATGCATTGTCTCAGTCTCCGCTCATCCCTCAGGCAGCTGCTACGTTTACATGCAAATAATAATTAAATTATAGACAATTATCAGAGTTACAGTACTGAGATGTTTGCAGGGTTTGTTTATCGTGCCATTATTCTTGTTTCCATGCTGTAAGACAGAATCAGTTGACTGGAGAACGCCCTCCATTTTACTTAATGTCAGTTTCCCTCCACGTTTCAACCTCAGCTGAACTTTCTGTCCTGATGAAACCATCATTGTTGTGACAAGAGATTCACGTTCTCATGTTTTATTCCATATTGGCCGATACCAATTATTTTGTTGTTATTCAAGTTTCTATCCAAAAACTACATTTTACAAGATTACATTTGAACACATCATGAAAACATCATAATTTACCCCACGACCAATACTCATGTCTGATGAATAGAGATCATAATGTAATGTAACTCAATGTTGACGCTATTTATCCAAGCAGGACTGGATGCTAGTAGCGTGTCACTAGCTTGGGAGACGGGACAACACCACACACACACACACACACACACACACACACACACACACACACACACACACACACACACACACACAGTTTTGTTGCTTTCATCTGCATGCACAATAGTGTTTAACCACAGGTGTGTAGTACTAGTTTTCCCCCCGATCAATGGAGGCTGGTATTTTACCTTTAAACCATGTTCCTCTGGGGTTTAGAAGAATCCTTTCTCCCTCTCTAATAGATGAACTCTCTCTGCTCCTTTAGTATCTTTTGGGAGACACAGCACTCTCTACCAGGATACTTAATTCTACATTTAATTGTGTGGTGTAGGTGCAGTCAGCTTTAAAAGACCATGCTGTTAGTTTGTTTTACAACCTGCATCATGTTTGTACAGATCTTACCAATATACCTTTTGGCAGAACCTTTTAATCAATTCCATCTTTGTAGAGTCTTCGCCTACAGGAGAAAGGTTCAACAGATTTATCTGGTGGGATTTCTAAAGGTTTCATTGCATTTGTAGATAATCCTGCAGTCCTGCAAAAATATCCTTGTGTTTATTTAATGCGTCTCTGTTCATTGGTCGGACCTACATGTGTCTGTCGGCGGCTTTAGGGAGTCTGGTGTCCGTTCCACAGTCAACCAGGCATAACCTAATATCTCAGTCATTATTAATGGCTGTCAATTATCATATGACAACACTGCTGTAGGTAATCAACTTGTGTCACCTGTCTTTAAGGCAATGCACACCAGCAGCAGTCTATCCCACAGACCAGCGCCATCAGAGACTTAGTTGAACTAGATCTTTGACAGTTAGCTCGAGCATGTAAAGCAGATTGAACACATGTAACTGACGAGGCCAGTAAACAACATGCTGATGGTCCTGAAGCTCCTGGATGGCTGATGTGCAGCCAATGTTCAGAATCATTGGGTCTTACGTTGCAGACAACGCCGTAAAGTATATTTGCCTTATTTATTCAAAATAATGCTTACACTCATATAGTAAAACTAGTTCTGTGTGTAAATAGATGTCAACATATGTCACTAAATGATTGTTAGGTTACAGTAAACATCGGGGAAAACATTCAGCTTTCTGGAATCCACAATCTGAGTTGAGAAGTTGTGGCGCAAACATAAACACACACGCCCGGATCGTCTCAGGTCTCCGGGGGTTTGCCTGCCTGTAAACGAAGCGCCACTTGGCTATCATCCATTCAATGGCGCATCGTTTTACTGTTGCGTTGTGGGCCGCGGTGCACCTGTTGACACACTGAGTGTCGTGACGGGGTGAAGTTACACTAGCGTGACACCCTGACACTTTAAGAACCAGAGAACCTGAAGCTGATACAGATCAGTGTGTGTGTGTGTGTGTGTGTGTGTGTGTGTGTGTGTGTGTGTGTGTGTGTGTGTGTGTGTGTGTGTGTGTGTCAGAATCATGTCGTGTAATGTGTTGGCGTCTGAAAAGCATTCAAATGTATTTTAATGTCTCACACAGACCATCTTCGTACCTGGATACACTCGTACACATACACTCATACAAACCCCCGCTGACGGGACCTCCGCACTACATCCCGGAGAGCATGTCACAATAAGAATTACTCACACCCGTTAGCTGTTTGACTTGAGTTTTATGAATGAGGAAACTGGAGAGGTTCTAAGATTCTTATCCTCTCGTTAAAGCGCCCACTCACATCACGTACAGTCTCTCCTATGTGGGAGGAACCTTCCTGTGAAGATATTGCAATGCAATACTGAAAAGACAAGGAGTTTACATCCTCATGTCAGTGTTCACTGTTTATTTGTTATTTAGATTAGTTGCTACTGTGGCGAAAACTACTTTCCCTGTGGTTCATATTCAGAAATATTTACACTTAGACCAAACATACTGTACACAATATCGCAGTCATATCTCCCTCTGAGAACATATATATATTGACGCGTGTAATTCTGTCATTTATTATGGAACTGATGTTTGAAGTTAAAGGTCAGCTGATAATACTAACTGCCAAATACCTCTATTGTACATTTACCACATAGCTAGCATAGGGCACTCAGTAAGCCTTTCCCCGACCTGTTGAACAGACAAGTGGAACCAGGTGGCTGATGGGAAGACGCAGCTCAGCAGGACAAAGCAGGAGACAAAAGCACACATTTCAGTGGGTCACAGCAACAATGCAGAGTTAATAATAGCTCAGCCCACCTCAGCTTCGTTCCTCCTTCTCAGACAGAGTAACCTGATCTGGTGGGAGCTTTCTGTCTGTAACACTTGGAATAAAAAACAACAATCTGCTGTTAACTGAGCAAACTGGAGATATAAAAGTATTGCTGAAACCAGAGGAGAAGAGGATTCCTCTTCTATAGAAAAGTTACAAGCTGCAGTGATTGTAGATGGGCGTCTGGGTTTGAATCTAAATCTGTATGAGTGTGTGATTACAGGATAACACTAATGTGCAGCGGAAGGGGTCACACAGCGAGGTGGAATGGTGTGGGTTGCCTGGTCGATTGTCCCCGTTCCTCTGCATGATGTCACAAACACACTCATATCTCACCTGAAGGAATTCCAGGACTTCCTTATACCCAAATATGGTCACACATCCTGCAGCATTATCAACCCAGGGGCTGTGGAACACATTTATTGCTTTCTCTCTTCCTGCTTGAAGCATTTGGTAAGAAGGTGAATGATGAAGTGATGATGTGCTGTAGTCTGATATGCAAATACTAACATAAGCACAAGCATCTTTATTTTCTTTAAATCTCTTTCAATTATCCTATCTGGAATACATTAAGTGATTATCAATACGAAACCACACGTTTTTTATTCTCATAATTACAGAAATATTTGGCCATAAACTTTAGTTCAGTGAAGTGTGAACAACTTATACAGTTTCTAACACTGTTACTAAATACAGTGCAATGTATGAGCAAAGATGTCCAGCTGTTAGACACATGTGTCATTTGAATTAGTTTTCTAATTGGTGCTATTACTGCCGCGTATAATCATGATTCAGGAGGAAATAAAAACATTTGAATTTGTAGTCGTGAAGCCATAAACTTCCATAGATTGAATTATATTCTGGCTCCAGTCGTCACTGATGGCTCACGGTAACCTCTTGATTTATCAATGCTGAGTAATGAATGCACAGCATTGTACAGTTATGACTGTAGACTCCGATAGCTACAGTAAAGGCTATAAACTGTCTGACTCTTTCCTGTTAACGCACAATAAATAAAGTGATTGCAGCACTGATCAGTGACCTGCCGTGTCTGGACAGATAAGAGCTCTGAAATGACTAACCACGCTTTGCCGTCACAGGAAGTGAGCTGTCGTCAGTATAAAACATGATGACCTGGCAGTGGTCCACGTTAATATAAGGCTGTGATTTGAGTTATATGTCCTATGAAATGTTTTCAGCCTCTTACAGCTCAACTTAAAAATCTTTCTTTATTCATCTTGTATAATCCTGTAACGTTGGTAGTATTTCATTGATATTTATCCACACACACATTTCTCTTTAAATCCTAGATGTTCTTTATAAGATAGACAGACAGGATATATGAAGTTCACATAATAAAACAATATGCATTTAGCAATACAAGCACATATATATTGATTGAAATAACATTCACTGGAAATCTACCAACTCCCACACAAGGGTGGAGTCAGCAGAAATCACAACGATTTTATAAATGAGGA
>NC_041368.1:23702061-23764561 GCF_900634415.1 Cottoperca gobio | reverse complement strand
CCTCCCACCACCTTGAACTTGACAGTGTCTCACCTCTGTACATAGTGCTGATAACTGACGTAATGAAGTATAGCAGTTTACTTGGATCAATGCTTAAGCTCTTAAAGAAAGGTAAACAGGCCTTCATTGGAGGCGTCATTCCTGAGAACAATCGGAGGCTGTTCACAGGTTCCACCCTCAGTCAATACGAGGCCTCCGAGTCCAAACAGCCAATGTGAGGCTTTCGTTTCATCACACCCAACATCGACTGGAAGAACGATTCAACTGCAATGGACAGAACCATTCGCCCCATTACTATAATCATCATATCATCACAATCCATTAACTAACATCACCTTGACTAATCTTTTTAATCCAGTAAATATCTTTTTGTCCATGAATGATTAAAAAAACAAACAAATGAAAACTTACCAGATAAACATGAGTCAACACAAATACACTTACCTGAATATGTGGAATGATTCTGCAGCTTCAGGATTTATAACCAGTGCCAAGGCAGGAAGTGGGGTGCCCTTAAGGTAGCGGAGAGGAGTAAAGGTGTGTATGGACATGTAGCACCGCGGTTTGTGTCCCAACACAGTCCAACAATTTATGTTCATTTTATTTAACCCTAACCCTAACTGGGTGTTTCAGTTCCGAACCCGAACCGTAGCGTATTTGCCTTCAGTGCGATCCTTTACAATCCTTCATTTCTATGCACAGATTTTGCAGAAAGAAATAATCTTTGTTAAACTGGATTAAAAAAAACGTCCTTCAACATAATTTTGGAGATTTGTTTTATATCAGTGTTCTAGCAAAGAATGCCTTGCAGGTCCTGAAAGATATATACAAATAAATAATAGTAATAAAGAGAATAATAAAAAACAATAAAGTTGCTATTCAAATCAAATCACATTTATTTATACAGCTCAATATCACAAATTATACATTTGTCTCAGTCTTTACAGACTGTACAGGATACGACACCCTCTGTCCTTAGACTCTCTGTCCTTAGACCCTCTGTCTTTAGACCCTCTGTCCTTAGACCCTCTGTCCTTAGACCCTCTGTCTTTAGACCCTCTGTCCTTAGACCCTCTGTCTTTAGACCCTCTGTCCTTAGACCCTCTGTCTTTAGACCCTCTGTCCTTAGACCCTCTGTCCTTAGACCCTCTGTCCTTACACCCTATGTCCTTAGACCCTCTGTCCTTAGACCCTCTGTCCTTACACCCTCTGTCCTTACACCCTCTGTCCTTAGACCCTCTGTCCTTACACCCTCTGTCCTTACACCCTCTGTCCTTAGACCCTCTGTCCTCAGATCCTCTGTCCTTAGACCCTCTGTCCTTACACCCTCTGTCCTTACACCCTCTGTCCTTAGACCCTCTGTCCTCACACCCTCTGTCTTTAGACCCTCTGTCATTAGACCCTCTGTCCTTAGTCCCTCTGTTCTTAGACCCTCGCATCGCACAAGGAACAACTTCCTAAAAGAAACCCCATAATTAAAGGGGAACATGTTAGAAACCTCAGGGAGAGACTGAGGAGGGATCCCTCTCCCAGGACGGACAGACGTGCAGTAGATGTCGTGTGTACAGGATAAACAACATAGTACAAATACAACATTTGACAGAAATGATGTTGTGTTGAAAAAGAGAAAGTTTGGATGAATCCAGGAAAATGTCAAAAAGGCTTCCCGGTGTCCAGCAGGACCAGGGCAGCAGGCGCAGCCACGATTCATGATCCTGACGTAAACTTTATCAGTGGCAACCTGCCACATGAGAGACAGACACTCCAGGGATGCTGTGTTATTGCACTTTATAAAGATGTTATTGTACTTCATACAGTTATATTTGCATCGTTATGCAGCTCTTGGGTCCGCTGCACACCACACTAAAGCAGTGAGTTAGTATTCTGTCTACAGAGCAGCTTTTATGATGAGCTCAGGGAAACTTCATGCCACTTCTTTATGTATTTCTGTCTTTTGTAATTATCTGGCAGATATAATAGTTTTATTCTCAGAAACTTCAAAGAGGCTGGCAGTCTGCAGCACTGCCCCCCTCCCCCCAGCCCGAGCCCAAACAAGGAAGAAAATGTTTTTGCCGGTAAGGAAAAACCAAATTGAAGAAATCTCAGGAGAGGAGATTCAGAAAGCTTCTCTTCATCACACCTCTGTTCATATTACATGCTGAGATATTGTCTTTTTTGTAGCTTTCAGGCCTGATTGAATCGCAGCACGTTAAAACTCTGGCCTCTTTTACCACTAAAACAATTATACAGAAGTTCAACCTCCATCCATCAAGAAGCCCGTCTCTAATCGTTATCTGCAACTCTCCCCCTGCTGTCTGCACTTTGTCTTTGAAGTCCAGCAGCAGAGGTGTAATTGTTGTACATTACACCTGAGGCTGATGTGGAGTTATTTTCATGTTGTTCTGCAAATAACTCCGTAATGCTTCTTCTTTTTTAAGTGGACATTAACATTTGTCACATATCCTGATTGATCGTAGATTACATGTGAAATCTGACAAGCATCTGTCGCCATTTTACCTGTAAAAACACCAATTGTTGAACACAGATTGTAATACTGAAATGTAATTTACATACTTCTGAATTGTTTTAGCATTGCTACCATTCAGAAGATAGTCGGGCGAATGGTGGACTTCCACAGCACACCGGAGATCGTGATTCAGAGATCGAGGTCTAGAGATCGTGGTCCAGAGAGCGTGGTCTAGAGATCGTGTTTCAGAGATCGTGGTCCAGAGATCGCGGTCTAGAGATCGCGGTCCAGAGATCGTGGTCTAGAGATCATGGTCCAGAGATCGCGGTCCAGAGATCGCGGTCTAGAGATCGCGGTTCAGAGATCGTGGTCCAGAGATCGCGGTCCAGAGATCGCGGTCAGCAATGTGTGGTGATGTTAAGCCAACAATTGTTTTTCTGTAATCAACTTTCAATAACTTTTGCTTACAACACAAGAGCCAGAAGTTTAGTTTCAGACGTTACACAGTTGATGCTAAGAAGCTACATTTGATATCTGACACTAATTGTTTTCGTCAGCACCAATCTAAAGACGAGAAGCTTCTACCTGAAGGCCTTTGCTTATAGAAAAACAACAATGAGGAGATAAAAAGATCTGTTAGCCTCTCAGATCCTGGTATTTTACCAACCAGCGATGTGTGACCAACACTGACTATGTTCATCTTAGAAGATTCTGCAGTGTGAGAGTAGAAAGAGTGGACGGACTTTAATCCCAATGACAATATTTCACCTCATCCCACAAAGAGCTCTTTCCCACAACAGGAACCGCAACCTATAACCTGAAGGTTGAAGAACCCTTAAGCGTTTGCTTGGATGCCCTGCCTTACATTTCTCCTGTTTTACTGACCAACATGTTGGATATTTGGTTGTTTATATGTAAGTACAGTTTAATTGTGGGTCACACAATAAACAAAAGTGATGCTACTGTTTCACATTTACACGTAATGACATTTAAAGACGTCTTGGATTCAGTACCTTCTGTAGGACTGTTTTGGTTTAGGAACTTTTAGATTTTCCTGACCAGATGGTTTCTGTATTTATCGTTCAGGTTGGCTTCACACTGAACGATGTTAACATGTGCAGCTAGTCGATTTAGGAAATCGACCCAAAACAACATTGAGCTACACATGCAGCTGTCTGTCTGTCTCTTTGCTGTTGTCCTATTGTCTCATTGTGTTCTCAGAATAACATTGTTGTTTCAGTTTCCTTTGATCATGAATTTTGATTGTAAATATTTTGCCTTGTAAATGTGCAATGATTTGTCTCCTTGTTTCCATCTTCTGTGCTGTGTTGGTTGATTTCAGCGCCTCACTGCAACGACTTACAACAAGGAAAATCGTCCAGCGTTATTTCCCTCACAAAGAATGTTTTAAAGCAAACTTGAACTGGTAGTTTCCCTTCTGCCAAGGTGACATGCTGTTATTCAATAACCCTCTCAAATCCATGTTTAGTTACCGACCTTCATACACAAAGCTGTTATGTTTCATTGCATCACAAAACATACATTATACCTTCAGGAGAATATTTCCGTTGCCTCTCAAAGCAGTGACCTTTTGCTAATAGCCTCACCTGCCGTAGCTTCGAGGCAGCGTCCCCCGCAGACCTCTGTGGGCCCTCAGGGGTCAGTGCAGCTGGAGCTCTGTTGACTGTCAGTCAGGGTTTTACAGTTAATTGATGACATGCTTAAAGAAAAGAAAGAAAACCTGCTTGGGAGGATATGTATGCAGGAATGATGTTTTCTTTGAGTTCTGTAACATCTAAAAAAGAAACTCTATCACTTGTTCACAGCTGTGGTGACACAACGTGTTCTGATATTAAAGTAAAAAGCCTGGTGTGGTGTGAGAGGAGTCCGTCCTCTGAAGGCCTGTTTACACAGCGGTTATGCTGTCGAGTTAAAATCAAGTGAGAGTTCTGTGTCCTAAAGCACCACACCTCACTTACACACTACTTTCTAACAGCTCTGACACACTAAACTACTTGAAGGAAGTCATGCCAGCACACCTGACATGCTGTGTCCTAAACACACTCACTGCAGCCCATGACCTGCGGCCCCCCGGCGTGCACATTACAAGTCAGCAGTGGTGGAATCTACCTCCACTACCTGCACCTGCAACCCTCCTTACATTAAAGGCTGTGGACACTCTGGACAGGCTGCCAATCACACAGACACTCTCATTCACTCACAGTCACACCTGTAGGTGAAATGTAGAGGAACCAGGTAACATAACCTACTTTTCTTAGGACTGAGGGGAACAGACCCCCTGGAGGGTCAACACATCGCAGCTCCAGCCAGCAGGTGCAAACCCTCCGACATGCTGCCATCACGGGAAGTAACTAAATACATTAAATAGTAACATTTAAAGGAATACTTCAATGTCCATGTGTTCACCAAGTACTCACCTCCACCTTGAATTCTTAAAGTAAATGGATGTCGTGTTTAACAACAGCAAAACTATATTAAAACATCTGTTCATGAACTCTGGTGCCGTATAATCCAAGTCTCAATCAAGCCGTCGTGCTCAGAGGTGAACGGACGAGAAGCGTGAGACGTTAGTGGCAGAAGTGTTTTAAATAGAAGCATTTTGGCGTGCCTGTGTTTGGGACACTGCACGAGTGTGTGAGAGTTTGGAATCAGATGTTTGGATGTAGTTTTCGCTGCGGCCCCCGTTTACTTCAATTCACCAAGACTTTTCTCCGTTTTCAGATTCTCCGTTCACCGAGGGGGCAGGAGAGAGAACGTTTTCTTCCAGAATTCAAGGTAACACGGGGATAATGAAATGCAAATGGTCATTTTGGTTGTGAAGTATTCCTTTAATGTTAGTTGTACTCAGACATTTAATCATTTATAGTTCATAAACATAATGTATTTTCCACCTTGCCTAGCTGCAACATTAAGACTCAGTGAACATCCTGCGTCCTCTGTCCACGGGACACTGTGAAATATGTTCCTAAATACCTGCAGGACAAAGAGCATCTCATTAAACACATTCTCAAGCTTTCAACCTCTTACTGTGTCGGGGAATTTACCCGAAAATACCTACAAACGACACCCAAAGTAAATTAGAAGCTGCTCTTCAACCATTTGCACCAAAAGATAACTCTCTTATTGTTCTTGCAAAACAGTGAACAATCACTCCAAGTGCTTCTTCACTGAGTAATAGTGTCTGAATATACTGAAGTTTGTTGTTGAAAGAGATCGCTGAAGATGGTACAGCTGGTAGGTCTGGACTGGAAAACACAATAAAAACGTGTTATCAAGTAAAACTTCCAATTTCAGAACAAAGGCACAAAAACTTAACTTATTAGACAGATGTTTCTAAGAGTAACACCAGGCGTACACAAGCTGTGCATTTGGAGATATTATAATATTTATTAATAAATATTATTTTTATTGCTCACAAATAACTATTATATTCCCTGTGAGTAGTAATCACACAGAGTAAGTGAAGTGAAACACATTCTTTGCAATATTTGTGTGGTTTTTTTTTGTGTTTTCTTATTAACTTGAATATAATAAATACAATTTTGCAAAGAATAATAATATTTGTAAAAAATAAACAAATTTCTCAGCGTTTCATTGGCTACACGATACGCCGGTCATCGGGAGACTCGGTTACTGATTACAGGATTATTATGAGGCTTCATAGGTGAGTTGGCCCAAAGTTATGATTTAGATTTTTTAGTTTAATTGCTAGTTTGAGGTGCTGATTGTACCTGCTGTTGTGATTGTGATCTCAAAATCTAAATAGATGAGACTCTAAGCTTTCTAAAAAGATGTGGCATGGGTACCACATCCAGCATGGTGGACTGTACACAACACACGCAAAATAAAACTCCAGCTGGGCCCGCCGGCGGGCCGTCCACATGGTAAGAGAGTATATTTATGACACTTCTGCGTTTGATAACTGACAGTCTGCTTGCAGCGAGCGTACAACTGAGCGTCACCGCTCGACGCATTAGAATTTCATTTAGAAAAACTGGATTGAAACAGAAACTATTTCAACATCATGAGACGCCTGGAACTCTTGTCCATAGAAGTGTTGACACACAGTCAGCAGCACATGTGCAACAACAATCCTTCAGCACCTCGACCTTTCTCCTGCTCCTCCTTCCATCCATAACCTTCATAACCATCAGTCATCACTCTTACCGAACCTTTCATTTAAGCTCTTGTTATTGTTGATTCACTGGGATGTTTTCTGCTTAATCTCTGGTAGTTGTGTTACTTTTGTCTCCATATTCACTGCCCTGTTTCAGAAGAATGTATCAGCTGTATCAGACGTCCTGTCTTGTATGGATCAGAGGGGTTGTGTTGTGAGCAGGTGTGTGCGTGTCCTCGCCTCACACACCTCCAGAGAGAGGCAGAGAGGAAGCTTCCCGTCCCTACAGAGTTGTGCATCCCCTCTTTCTGTCTGTGTTTGTGTACACACACTGTACAAATGCACACACACTTGTTATAGTGGTTCTACAGGTTTTGCCTCTGCAGCCTGTTGTTGTGGAATATAATCCTTCATCAAGTTATTCAATCTGGTGTTCATTTGACTTCCATGTTTAGTAGTTCAGAGAAAACCAATTTGAATGTGGAAATCCTGTTTTCTGTATCAATGATAAGTCACGTGATGCAGGACGGAGGGCAGGAACACGGCTGCAGCAGTTTGTACTGCAGGGTTTGTCACGTTCATTATTTGTCTTCCTGATGCACTACTCTAATAGAGAAGTCCCAGCAGAGCCTGTGTTCAGGTAAACGTCTGCACGTGCACATGGGGAATGTCTTTCACATTGATGTCATTTTAAGAGATAACGTTACGGACACAAAGTATTTTCGGTCAACAACACGTGTTCTGTCTTTACCAGATTATAGAATGTATAGACGTCTGATCTCCGTCACTGATGATCTTTTTCACAGCAGACAGTTTGACATGTCGAGGCAGCAGATATATACTAATACAAATATTTACTGTAATATTTCTATAACCTTTTTGTTTATTTGAATTTTGGTAAAATAAAAGATTTCCAACAGAAAACCTTTGAAAGAAAGTGTGTGAACATTAAAGTGACTCTGTGTTGGATCCACGTACAGCGTGAGAGCTGCAGTCATCGCACTGTTCACTCTGCTTTATGGGATGTTTGATAATAATGATTTATTACTGACTGATTATTACTGGATTCAGGCCAAGTCAGGAGTGAACTGAAGCACAGCTGAAGAATGTGCATCAGTTGATTAACAACGTCTGCTTGTGTTTCATTCAGACTGAGTTTATTCACATTAAGCCACAATATGAATGGTTTGAATGCACGTGTGGACGCAGAGTGGAGATGCTGCACGACTGGTTGCATCAAAGAGCAAACACTAACTTCTTGCAGCCGTTGTTTGAGGCTGCAGAGCTTCACCTCACAGACTGTGGGTGGAGTTCCCCGTCACTCCCCATGCTCTCATTATGTTTACTAAATACATGCATGAGCCTGTGATTAAATCTTAATTATCAGAAATGCTGCTACATCTGGTTCTGTGGCTCCAGTCTGTCCTCCTGAACAACAGACACTGCTCAGAGAAACGTTAGCACAACAATTGAACAGACGTTGCACAGACGTTGAACAGACGTTGAGCAGACGTTGCGCAGACGTTGAGCAGACGTTGCGCAGACGTTGCGCAGACGTTGCACAGACGTTGAACAGACGTTGAACAGACGTTGAGCAGACGTTGCGCAGACGTTGCGCAGACGTTGAGCAGACGTTGCGCAGACGTTGCACAGACGTTGCACAGACGTTGAACAGACGTTGAACAGACGTTGCACAGACGTTGCACAGACGTTGAACAGACGTTGCACAGACGTTGCACAGACGTTGCACAGACGTTGCACAGACGTTGAACAGACCTGATGTTGCTTTAACTTAACAAACATACTGGATGTGAAAGCACTGAGTCTCTTTAGCTTCAACAGAAACACGTGGTGTGTGCTGAGAAGAGGGGACACCTTTACAAACTGCTTCAACACACGGTGAACCTGATGTTGTTAGAGTCGTGTTGTTTCTTTAACTTCTGCTGATGCAGACGGCGGCTCACAGCAGGACGGTGCAGCCGCTCAGGATCTGCTCATCTTTCGTCCTGATGGTGACATCAGCTCATCTCTGGACCTCAGAACCGCTGGATCCCAGAGCAGAACCAGAGAGGCAGCACAGAGGTTAGAGGAGTCCGGGAGCAGTTGCTGACACATCCGTGGTTTTAGTGTTTTCATGGGATTTGTTTATAACAGGAAGAATAAAGAACAAGAGACCATCTTGAGATGGGATCACACCAGTAGGGGGACTGGTGTGATGCATCGTCCAGTGCTGGGACGCTCTCCCGGAGACAACATCTGTCCACATCTGTCCACATCTGTCCACACAGACAGAAGTCTTGTCCCAGCTCATCACACATTGTGATGTTCCACTGTGCACTATGCTCCTGTTATTATATTCAATACAAACCGAAGCTTCTCACGGTTTATAACGACACGCAGGCCTCTGGTCTGACAGTGAACTGGTGCGATCTTAATGAAGTAACGCCCAGTGGTATGTCTGTCCTCGTGTGGTAACAATGCTGGAACAGGTTTGACCAGTGAATCAGCAGAAGTCACACAGAGCCTCCGTTATGTGGACAAACACAGTGATGAGATACTGCTGTCTCTGCATGCTGCCTTCTGATGATCACATGTTTCTTTGTGAGCTCTGTGCAACAACACAAAGCATAAATATACAGCAGACGCTTTGACGTCTGAGTGCGGGTCCTGATGATGCAACGAGTCCCCCGTCGGTCTGTCCGACTTCATGTCTCCTCCTCTTGGTTTGTGTGGAAACAGTGAGGAGGACCAGATGAACTCCAGGCGTGAACACCGTCAGTGCTGATGTGTAGCTGAGAAGGAAGAAGATGAAGACGCAGGAACATCTGAACCGAGTGGCTGTAGCTACGCAGCGCATGTAGCTTATCTCAATCTAAATGTGTCGTCTGTTGCACTTATAGGGCGTTGTCTTTTAGTGAAGCTGTAACTGTGCTCAGGATAAATGTGCATGTAGGTTGTTTAGGAGACAAAGGAAGATGTTAACACACGTTAACACACGTTATTATCTTCAAGTTCATTCTGTTCATCTCATCTCACTGTTACACTGGAACTCTGCCAGCACTCGTTCTGTACCTGAATGTGTTGATGGTCCATGGCTTAGTGACTCAATAGCACCTTTAATATCCGTGTACTTGTATAGTTCTGCTCTTTGCAGAGATAAATACATTTAACTTGGGTTAGTATTTCTGTTGTGTTATTCTGGTTTCTTGGCGGGCGCGGTTTCTTCCTATTTTATTTAGGTTTTTTTATAGTTTTTTCAAACATCTATTTCACACTATATTTATATCTAAACTGCACTTTTATAATACATATCATTATTTCTGTCATTAATGTTACTGTCATTATTATATGTTTATAATAAACTGTCACTACTGAGACACAATGAACTCTTCCCTCTTATGTGGTGTGTATTTAGTGTGTATTTAGTGTGTATGTGTTGTGTATGTGTTGTGTATTTGGTGTGTATTTAGTGTGTATTTAGTGTGTATGTGTTGTGTATGTGGTGTGTATGTGGTGTGTGTTTGGTGTGTGTTTGGTGTGTGTTTGGTGTGTATGTGGTGTGTATGTGGTGTGTGTTTGGTGTGTATGTTGGTGTGTATGTGGTGTGTGTTTGGTGTGTCTGTGGTGTGTCTGTGGTGTGTGTTTGGTGTGTTGTTTGGTGTGTGTTTGGTGTGTTATGTGGTGTGTATGTGGTGGTGTTTGGTGTGTATGTGGTGTGTATGTGGTGTGTGTTTGGTGTGTGTTTGGTGTGTGTTTGGTGTGTATGTGGTGTGTATGTGGTGTGTGTTTGGTGTGTGTTTGGTGTGTGTTTGGTGTGTATGTGGTGTGTATGTGGTGTGTATGTGGTGTGTGTTTGGTGTGTGTTTGGTGTGTATGTGGTGTGTGTTTGGTGTGTGTTTGGTGTGTGTTTGGTGTGTATGTGGTGTGTATGTGGTGTGTGTTTGGTGTGTATGTGGTGTGTTGTGTAGGTGGTTGTGTGTGGTGTGTATGTGTGTGTGGTGGTGTGTGTTTGGTGTGTGTTTGGTGTGTATGTGGTGTGTTGGTGTGTGTGGTGTGTTGTGGTGTGTTGTGGTGTGTGTTTGTGTGTGTTTGGTGTGTGTTTGGGTTGGTGTGTTGGTGTGTTGTGGTGTGTGTTTGGTGTGTTTGGTGCTGTTGGTGTGTCTGTGGTGTGTGTTGGTGTGTGTTTGGTGTGTATGTGGTGTGTGTTTGGTGTGTGTTTGGTGTGTTGTGGTGTGGTGTGGTGTTTGTGTGTTTTGGTGTGTGTTTGGTGTGTGTTTGGTGTGTGTTTGGTGTGTATGTGGTGTGTGTTGGTGTGTGTTTGGTGTGTGTTTGGTGTAATGCCTCAGAACACTGATCTGGTAAAACTATAAAACTTTATTTCAGTGATGAAAACCTTCTGACTTTGTTTCTGTAACTTTATTTTGAAACATCTGTTATTTCACTTCTTGTTTCTGAACACTTTGAGACGACGTAGAGCAGAAGTTTAAAACAAGTCATGAAGGTGTTTTGTCTCCTGCATATCTAATTGCACCTGCTATGTCTTACTTTAATACAACCGGGTTTAACAGTGTGCAGGGCCTCAGGTGGACTTTATCATGACTCATATATGTCGTGGAAAACCACAAACTCAAAAAGATGACCAGGAAAAGGTACATTGTCTTATTTTGCAGGTAGTTTATTAAATAATTAAAATCATATTTTTAGGTATTTTATACTATTCTATAATTCTAATTGTGTTACTTGTACATATTCTTATATATAAATTATGTTGCTATTGTATTTCTCTTCTATACTTAAGTACTATGTTCATGTTATGCATCATTTCACTAAAGCAAATTCCATAAATGTGAAAACCTACTTGGCAATGAACTGATTCTGCGTGTGCGTGTGTGTGTGTGTGTGTGTGTGTGTGTGTGTGGTGTGTGTGTGTGTGTGTGCGTGTGTGTGTGTGTGTGTGTGTGTGTGTGTGTGTGTGTGTGTGTGAGTCCCGCCTCCCTCCACGCAGCTGATTGGACCCCAGGACTCATGCTCTGCTCTCATTGGCTGCGCTGTGCGTGCCCGCCGCCTGCAGGTAGCAGGTCCATACTTGAGCTCAGGTAAAACTTACCTGTGCGCCAGAACAGAGGGGAGGGCTGTGGAATACGTAGCATTCAGCTTCACTAAGGCGCATTTAACAGTCAAACCTCTTTATATTCTTATAACCCAAGTTCACAAGAAGAGATATTTGAATAAGTAATTAATTATAATGGCAGCGAGGGTAGGACTGGCCATGAATCCGCCGCATACGACAGACGAAAGGGCGGTCTTCACGCAGCTGAAGCCGGTGAGGATGCAGGGGGCGGACGGCGTTGACGAGGCGGCCGTGTTTGAGGACGTCAAACCCGGGGTGAGAATCTCCGCCGACCCGCTGAGGCCGGCCGGACTCCCGGGGCTCCGGAGGTCCGGCCTTCCTTTGTGTTTCCTTCATGCTCGTGTGTAACAGACAGTGTGGAAGCAGCTTCTGCTTCAGTTACAATACAAACTCGTGTTGATGATACGCGAAGCTGCTAATACCCATTTAATTACTGCTGAGCTGCACTTTTTCTATTTCTCATCTTTTACCTGTGGAAGGAAGCAGCTCACCTGAACTTTCAGGTTAAAGTCCTTCACACACACCTGACATGTTAGACAACGCAGGTAAAGTTCACCTGGAAGCTGTTTAAAGCAACTAGTGGCAGCTCTGCTAGACAAAGGATTCAAATCAAACTTTATTTACAGTTCTGTAATGTAAGGAAGTCTGATTTGAGTAGATTTTGCTTTAAGTTGCTTTTTATTGATGTTGTTTTTAGGATTGTGTTACTAAAATGGAATTTACAAACACACTAAACACTTCCAGTCATTGTATTGTATTGTGTGTGTGTGTATATATATATCTCTCTAGATATATATATATAGATATATATATATATATATATATATATATATATATATATATATATATATATATATAGATATAGATATATAGATATAGATATAGATATATATATAGATATATATATCTCTAGATATATATATATATATATATATATATATGCTATGTTAATAAGTCTGATGTTACACGCTTATTGTAGTTGTTGTTCGGAGTGTACCTGCTGTGTTGTTATATATGAATGTATGTGAATAGAGCTGCAACAATAAGACAGAGAAATAATCCTGAACTACTTTGTATAGTAATAAGAAGTTGTTGTTCAGACCAACAAGTCAGAAAATGAAGTTTCCAGCCTCTCAAATGTGGAGATTTCCTGCGTTTCTCTGTTTTAAATCATATTAAAGTGACAAAACAAGACATTTAAAGACAAACCTTGGCATTTGAGAAACTTGGACATGTTTCACTATTTTATAGAACAAACATTCATCTAGAAACACACAACCATTATGTTATGCAGCACTAGTTAATGTTAATACCCTGCTCACACACTAACTTAGTCAGAGGGGAGCTGAGGAGCCTCCTGCAGAAGCTGTGCAGTCGTGGGATTTGAACACATGATGGAGAATCAGGTTGAATTTTAAGACCAGTCTGTAAAATGTCGTCTCCATCATGTACATCCGTCTGTCAGATCGTCACTCGCTCTGAAGCCAGATATGTGCCCGATCATTTCAGGAAGTAGCTCGTGCTGTAGCAGAGAGTTAGTGACACAAGAGAACAAACAACCTCCTGTTAAACATGAAGCAGAGACGTGACGGCCTGCAGCCTCCCGACAGACGAGCCTTCGTGCGGTGCACAGTCTGGCCTCCTGCCGGGGGTTTGGTGGGGGGGAAAGATGTTTATTCACTCTTGCTGCTCTTTTGCATGCGGACATGATGCACTCTGCTGCTCCACACAAAGCATCGTGCGCTGTCGTCCTGCTGTTGGGTTTTTATGCAAACATGGAGTTGGTCACATGCACATGTTTTGAACGGACTTTATCGGCATTGTGAACGTGACAGGTGCACGAGAGAATCATCAGCATCGAGCAGCGACGCGTTCTGTTCCTGCTCCACGTGTGTGATGCTGCGCAGCAGCTGGTCAAACACTCAGGTCTCCATCGTGCAGCAGGTTCTAGAGTATCTGCACTGAACTGGAGTATGTCCTCATACTTTATACTTCTACTCCACTACATGTTTATGATAACGAATAATAAAACATATGATGTACAAACATACAACTTTATTGATGCCTTGGTGATTCACAAGCTTCACAGCAGAAGGTTTAATAAAATAAACACGCTCCTCTTTCACCAGCTGCAACATCAGAGTGACAGTTAATAATTATACTACAAGAACTTTCACTGGAGTACTTCTACACTGTGGTACTTTTACTGGAGTACTTCTACACTGTGGTACTTTTACTGGAGTACTTCTACACTGTGGTACTTTTACTGGAGTACTTCTACACTGTGGTACTTTTACTGGAGTACGTCTACACTGTGGTACTTTTACTGGAGTACTTCTACACTGTGGTACTTTTACTGAAGTACTTCTACACTGTGGTACTTTTACTGGAGTACTTCTACACTGTGGTACTTTTACTGGAGTACTTCTACACTGTGGTACTTTTACTGGAGTACTTCTACACTGTGGTACTTTTACTGAAGTACTTCTACACTGTGGTACTTTTACTGGAGTACTTCTACACTGTGGTACTTTTACTGGAGTACTTCTACACTGTGGTACTTTTACTGGAGTACTTCTACACTGTGGTACTTTTACTGGAGTACTTCTACACTGTGGTACTTTTACTGAAGTACTTTCTACACTGTGGTACTTTTACTGAAGTACTTCTACACTGTGGTACTTTTACTGGAGTACTTCTACACTGTGGTACTTTTAACTGAAGTACTTCTACACTGTGGTACTTATACTGGAGTACTTCTACACTGTTGAGTACTTTACTGTGTACTTCTGCAGTACTGTCTAAACCTGTGGTACTTTACTGGAGTACTTCTACACTGTGGTACTTTTACGTGGAGTCGGACTTCTACAACTGTGGTACTATTACTGTGAGTACTTCTACAGCTGTGTGTACTTTTACTGGAGTACTTCTACACTGTGGTACTTTATACTGGAGTACTTCTACACTGTGGTACTTTTACTGGAGTACTTCTACACTGTGGTACTTTACTGGAGTACTTCTACACTGTGGTACTTATACTGGAGTACTTCTACACTGTGGTACTTATACTGGAGTACTTCTACACTGTGGTACTTTTACTGGAGTACTCTACACTGTGGTACTTATTACTGGAGTACTTCTACACTGTGGTACTTTTACTGGAGTACTTCTACACTGTGGTACTTTTACTGGAGTACTTCTACACTGTGGTACTTATACTGGAGTACTTCTACACTGTGGTACTTTTACTGGAGTACTTCTACACTGTGGTACTATACTGGAGTACTTCTACACTGTGGTACTTTTACTGGAGTACTTCTACACTGTGGTACTTTTACTGGAGTACTTCTACACTGTGGTACTTTTACTGGAGTACTTCTACACTGTGGTACTTTTACCACAGTGTTGTTTGCTGTGAAGACAAAATGGCCATTCAGCTGCTTTGTCTCTTGTTGCTGTCGTGTGCTTGATATTATGCAAAACATGACTTTGTGAGAACAAAGAAGTCCGGTTGGAGTAGTTTCCCCTCAGGCAGCTGACGGGGTTCACCTTACGTGCCCTTGATTCACCGTGAAGGTACATGAAGACGGCTCCTCACAGGTGTGCGTCTCTGTCCCGTCCTCTCTCGTCTCATGCCTTTCTCTCACACAGCAGAATGTTCTGGATCCAGCTTCTGTTTTCCCTCTCACTTGTCTTTGTGTCATTGTGTTGCTGTTTAATGAGCCGCTGTCGTGACAGCAGTATGCTGCCCGACCTGTCTGAGCAGAGCCCGCATCTCCACAAACACCTGCAGGCCGCAGGCAGGACCATAAAGAGCTGATGAGAAGTGAGCGAGTGGAGGATCCTCACCTGCAGCGCGTTGGTTCACTTGTTGTCTGTTCATCAGATCAAAAGCTTTCGGAGCAGGAGTTAGTGAGAGAGGAGATGGAGGGAAATGATATTCAGTGCACTCGGAGCTCAACATTTATCTTGGTCTCCACCACCTCCTGAAGCTCTCTGTAGCTCCTGTGTGCACAGGTTGTGAAGTGTATGAGAGATATTTATTACCTGAGAGCAGTAACTCATCATGTGGTCTGTTCATGTACATCAGCTGCTTCTCTTTAACGTCCTCACTGGAGGAACCAGCTCGTGTCACTCGAGGTGTTTGGACAGTTTTACAGTAACACAGTTAAAAGGTTCTGGTCCAGAACTTTAACTGTGGTCCAGTGTGTGTTGTGTTTGGACTGTGATGACATCGCGATTGGATTGAATGAGAGTCTTCATCAGTTGCTCTTCGCTGCATCAGAACGCAGTGATCATCATCACAAGTTCTCAGAACCTAATGTGACGTCTGAACACAGATATTCATCTTATTTCATTTATTTATCAGGAGAGATGTTTTGAAACCGGCAAGGTTTTAATGTCCTTTTGATTTAAACACCTTTCTCCTAAAGAAATGAGCTACAGACTGTGGGTCGGCACAGACTGTGGGTCGGCACAGACTGTACACACAGACTGTGGGTCGGCACAGACTGTACACACAGACTGTGGGTCGGCACAGACTGTGTGTCGGCACAGTCTGACGTCTGGAGGCTGAATCAGTTTCAGTTCTGTGTCCAATGTTTTTTTACTTTTCTTCCAAATAATGTGTTTTATTCTGGAATTAATCTGTTCATGTACGTCAGCTGTAATGGTAAAATAAGTGACTAATATGAAACCTATTTCCAGATTCTGTTGTCATTAAATCACCGATAAGCTTCCTGTGAGACGGAGCACAGACGGAGGAAGTTACAGAGTAACTTGGTGGCGTACACATCAAGAGCGTGGTGCCGGTCACGCCTAATGATTCCTCAAGATCAATACTCAGATATGGTCTGTGTTGGTTTTCCAGATGTGTTTCACATCCTGGCATTGTGCAGACGTCACTTTGTTTGACTTCATGCCTCTGATGTCATGAGACTCCAGCAACATGTGTCGGCCTCGTCCTGCGTTCCCTCATCTCCTTCTACGAGCTGCAGAAGCTGCCGGAGCTGCCGGAGCTGCCGGAGCTGCCGAAGCTGCCGGAGCTGACGGAGCTGCCGGAGCTGCCGGAGCTGCCGAAATGCTTTTTGGTTTGACTAATGATTTGACTTCCAGAAGAGCAGACGCAGCTGCTTTGCATCAAGTGTCTGCTGACGACCAGTCTCAGCTTGCAGCCTCACGCACTGATCGGTGGTGAAGTGATGAAACACGAATGTTTTGTTCGTTCTTACAGTCAAACATTTTGGGAGATTGAGCTCATCTTGTGTCGTCTCTTACTGGACGTTGGCAGAAGGAGACTTCCAGCTTTTAGCTTTTAGAGTCGGTCTCTCGTTCTGCTGCGATCGTTAAACAATACATTCATCGATACATGAAAGAAACCGGTCATATAATCATGTAAACACCGTTTAGTAAAACCTCCTGAATTCATCATGTGGCTGCTGATGTCATCATTACCCATCATGCCCGGCTGTGTCTCCAGGCAACACTCGCCGCCCGCAGATGCTCTGACTCTCCTGTTCCCTGATGTCTGTGGTCTGCAGACTGAACCTCTCGATGACTGTTCAGCCTTCATTCGTCTGGAAACAGAAAAAACTGCTCTGATGAATAAAAACAAACGGTGAAATCATTTAGTGGCGGGAAGATCTCCAGCATCAGAACATGTAGAAGAAGTGGATGTTCACAACACGTCTCTGGTCCCCACGTTGTGCTTCTGCAAGTTTTTAAAAGCATTGTGAACTTTTTTAATCAGCAACTATTTTGATAATCAATTCATCGGTTGTGAATATTTTCAGGTTTATTTATTTCTTCCTCTATAACAGCAAACTGAATATCTTTGAGACCTTTCAGGGAACTCCTGTTGGACTTTCTGACATGTAGTTGTAGCCCTAAACCCCCCCCCCCCCCACACACCTTTTTCATAACGTGAGCAACATGACCAACAAAGCTTCCTGAGAAACTTCTGTCTGCGGGTATTTTGGAAACGTCTATAAAAGAGTTCCCAGACATCAATCATAGAGTTTACATGTACGGAGATTTATGTACGTACAGCCTGTTGGAATACTACATACATCATCATCTATGGACATGTGTGTGTAAATCATTTAAAATCATATATAGTCTCCTCATACATAGATCATTCTGCATAATGTTTAAATCAGCCAGCTGATCGATAAATCTTTATTTAGCTTCTACACCAACAGCACCAGGGCTTCACTTTCCTGAATGTTTAATATATATATATGTGTGTGTGTGTGTGTGTGTGTGTATACATGTATATATAAATGTTCTTTATTATAATAGAAGTAGTAAACGAACACATGTTTAACATCAACGTGTATTAAATCTTTGTGGATCTTTCCTGTCGTCGTCACTCGTCACAGTCCTGTTGATGCGAGCCTCCGTATCTGTTAATCAGACGCCATAAAAGTTCTCCGCAGTCTCAAAGGTTTTGTTTTCGCTCTGATGACCCTGTCAGGGTCTGTGCGAGCAGACCGGGGGCCCCGCCACTATCAGGGCAGTTTCTTTATGGGGATCCAAAGGCGAATGGTTTCTCTGCATTCCTGAGAACCATAAAGACAAACTGTTGTGCAGATGCAGCTTTGTGTTGCAATTAGCAGGGGGGGGGGGGGGGTAGCTTAGAGGCTTTTGGGTCAAAGGGCTGCTTTTATTGTTTCTCTGTATTAACATGACGGCAGTGAGACATGAGACAGATGAAGAGTCGGGCTGAGACGAGTTCTCAGCAGGTTTAGTTCTGATGCATCAGGTGACTGCAGGAAGAGCCCTGATTGGTTGTTTGACAGCGTGGGGAAGTGAACCTTTGTGAATACATGAACGCTGCCCGCTCTTTCTTTATTCGTCGACTCTTTATTATTTTTTGTGCTTTCTTCCCTCTCAACGACTTATTTCCTTGAAGTATGGATTCCATATGGAAACTCCCACTCGTCCCATAAACCTGAGCAGAGCTGATAAGAGTTTATCAGGCAGAAGGATTCAGAGCAGTTGTTCAGGTTCTCCAATTATTAACGAAGTCTTGGCCCGAAGATATTCTGCTTGTTTTCCTCGTAAAAGGACTCAAAGACATTTAGAATTGTAGTTCATCAACTAGTTTCCTTTGAGGTCGCCGCGCCTCTCGTGTGCCGCGTGGACTGAACATTTCAACAGACACGACGGCTTCTGGGTTTCAGCTGTGAGGATAAAGTAATAACAAAAGATGTTTTAGTTGAAGTGTATAAGGTGTGAAGTGGTGGAGTTAGTTTGTCCCTCTGCAAAGGGAGGAAGAGGAGGCACCTGCTCTGAGCGTCGACTCATTTGAAATGATTTATGAGTTTTAAAGGATTTTAGCTTTTCTTTTAATCCAGAGAAGTTTTGCTGAGGACTTTACAAATCCATAAAATACAAAGTGTGTGTGTGTGTGTGTGTGTGTGTGTGTGTGTGTGTGTGTGTGTGTGTGTGTGTGTGTGTGTGTGTGTGTGTGTGTGTGTGTGTGTGTGTGTGTGTGTGTGTGTGTGTGTGTGTGTGTGTGTGTGTGTCGTCCTGAGAGGCACACAGGAGCCTCAGTGAGAAGGAAACAGAGTAAATACTCAAGACTGTCATTTCACAGAGCGTTCAGATTACACTGACGGGAGAGATGAGACCAGTGGAGACAGACGATGGACAGCAAGCAGACAAGACTGACTACACACACACACACACACACACGCTGCACAGTGTTGAAATGCTTCTCTGCTGCTCATCAGCACCTCGTCAGGTAACTGATAGTTAATCCGCTCAGTTGGTTTCACCTTCATGTCAGTATAATTTAATATTTGTGTTGCTTACTTCTGACACATGGAAGCAATTTATTAAATCATTTTAGCACTTTTTAACTGGTGCTATATATATATATACAGTATGTGTGTGCGTGTGTGTGTATATATATATATATATATATATATCTGTTTTTTATATTTGATCAACTGATAATAGAAATGATTAAGAACATGTTCTGCTCATCATACTTTCAGATAAATTCATTGATTAAAGTTCTGCATCTCATAAAAAGAGATTTGTTCATCAGGATTTAAACAGTCAGTCTTGAGTTAAACACGCGTTTCATTACTCGCTCTCATGCGTCCCCTCGTCCCGTCGGCAGCGCTGTGTGTCTGTCACATTTGTGTTGGCAGATCTATTTTTAACTCGCAGTGTTTAGGTTTTACTGCATCTTTCTCATTCCTTCAGGGTTCGTCTTCTTCAAACCTCCTTCAGCGGTCACACCCAGGGGGAAGTGTGTGTGTGTGTGTGTGTGTGTGTGTGTGGTCTGCAGTAAAGATCCTGAGTGTAACGGCTTGTGCACCTCTAAAGGAGAGATGCTCTGCTTCATAGACTCTGAATCACACACACACACACACACACACACACACACACTCACCAGTTAGTCAAGATTAAGATCAGATAATGTCGAGTCTTGTTGCTTTAACAAATCTTTTCTCTGTAATTCCACGAATGTCACAAGTGGATCTGATTAGTTTGACAGTTGCATCTCCGTGGTAACACAAGGACACCGCAGCAGCGGTTATATCGTTATGTCTGCGTGGAAATACCCGGCGCAGGTCTCGGCTCATCTGCAGAATAACCGGTAACACCAATCTGAACCGCTGGAAACACGTCATTCAGCATAAAAAAAGCAAATAAATGTTAGTTGACTGAGAGGAGAAGAATACTCTAAATATATAAATATATAAATATATAAATATATATATATATATATATATATATATATATATATATATATAGATATATATATATATATATATATATATATATATATATATATATATATATATATAGATATATATATATATATATATTTATATATTTATATATATCTATATATATATATATATATATATATATATATTATATATATATATATCTATATATATATATATATCTATATATATATATATATATATGGCTTAAATCTGCCTTCTTATAGTTTTACTTGACGTGATCCACGTTGTGCTTTACTCTCTTTATCCCAAATAAATGTAAACACTCATCACTTCCTGTGTCCCAGTGGATGTTGCCAGGGAAACCAGTTATAAGTAGTAGTATAAGTAGTAAAGGGAAAAGCCTTTAACTGTGTAGTAGTGGAAGTTTGTTGTTCTTCACCAGCTGCATTCACACACAGACCAATAGCACCAGGAGCGTTTCACTGTTTGCCGATTTTTATTTCAACCAAACACAATAACAGTTCATTAATTTAGGTGCTAACTCGTGGAACACACTGAATGAGTAACTACATCTGCATGTGGGTGAACGTCGGTCTGTCCTCCTGGTTCTGGTTTGTGAGGGCAGCGAGCTCCGCTGGGAAACAGGAATGTGAGATATGGAGGAGGAAGTCTTCTTAATAGTTCCTGCTTCCTCTCGCTCGTCTGTATATCTTTCAATTAAATGTGGATTTGGTGGAACCGAGCCATGTCACAGCCACCTTATCACCATCTGCAGCACATTAATCTCTCCAAATAATTACAGCAGTTAAACAAATGCTCTATCCATGTTAAACAAATACTTCACCAAACAGTAGCTGCTGCTGTGACGCTGCCTCAGAGTGTTACGGAAGCTTTAACATGTTTTACCCAAAAGTGATAGAAACTCGAACCCTGGCAGCGACGGTGCAGCTTTTCTTCAGGGACAGTTTTCCTGCTTTTCCTTGAATAGACGATTGTGGCGTCGGCCCTCACAGACAGACGTTCTGATATCGTCGTCTGTCCAGTTAGACGTTCTCGTTGGCGTCTTCGTGTAAATGTCCCATCTTAGTCACCCTCGCATTTGTGTTCTGACGTCCCGCTCCTCCGGGTCATGTCCAGACACTTCCAGGTGCATCTGTGAAACAGAAAAGTCAGATGTGTGACAGTGTTGTCTCGGTCTTTGTGTTTACATGGCGGTGTGCTCACTCCTGATTCGCTCTGGTGTAAAGAAAGGAGCCTGGGAACATATCTGGGGAATCACTTATTGAAGAATAACTAGTTACACGCCGTCTTGATCTCCTGCTTTAACCTTCACTCTCCTTTTGTTTCTTTTCAGATTCGATTAGAGTTGGACAAATACCTCCCGCCGGTCAACGGCCCTCTCTTAAGTAACCTGATTGACACTGTTGACAGGAAGTACAGACGAGGATAGCGCCTCTGTGGTCGACGAGTACTTCTCGGAGGACAAGATGCCGACTCCTTACAGCCTCAACATCAACGTCATCCTTCCCAGCACCACTCACCTCCGCACGGGCCTCTACCGACCCAACACCAAGACTCTCACAGTGCATCAGATCAAGACCGAGCCCGGGCTGGAGGTGCCCTGCTCCATCCCCACCACCACCACCCAGGCCCTGCCAGACTTCACCTCTGTCTTCAGCGTGCCGCCTGTAGTCAACAACGTCTTCATCAAACCAGACATGAGCTCCGGAGGAGTGAGTTTGCCCTCAGGGTCCCAACATCAGCAGCACCAGCCAAATCTGGACTCTGAGCTTCACATCGGCCCCCCGGCCCCCCAGTCACATGTCTACCACATGCCCATCAACAGCTGTGCTGACCTCACCATGACTCTGTCCCACAGCAGCCCGCCAATACATGCCTCCATGAGTGGCAGGACCATGCTGAACCTTGGCAACGTTGCATTGCCGACAAGCAACGGCAACTACATGATGGCGGAGCACCAACTACCGCAGCACCACGGGTACTACCACGCCTCTCCGACCCACTCCTCCCAACACACGGCGCCCCACAGCCTGCCTCCCTCACCCCCAAACTCTCAGCCAGGGAGCCCGGATGGTCAGGCAGAGCTGCTCAGCTTAGCGTACCAGCAGCGTCTGGGAGGGATGAAGGTGACGGGGTTGTCACCACACGCCATGCTGATGACACATGGCCAGGGTGTCCTGACGGGTCCCAAATACAATCGGCGGAACAACCCAGAGCTGGAGAAGAGGAGGATCCACTTCTGTGACCACCCAGGTGTGTGTTGTATTTTACCAGATATCCCAGGTAAACATGTGATCAGTGAACGCAGCACGTACCACTGATCACATGCAGAGCGCCTCAGGCATCGTAAGAAAACAGTATGCAATCCAATATCTGCCCACACACACAGATTAAACATTAAAGTGCTACTACTGTATGCTTCCATTTTAAACACAAGCACAATTAGAAGCTGGAGCTCTGCACACATTCCTGGACTTTACTCAAAGTCTGCTCCACAAATATACAAATGAAAGCAAGTTTCAACATAACCACTCCAACAAGTTGGTGCAAATTGCTTTCTACTAATGTCACTGTTGTGTAAATAAGCTCCACTCCCAAAGCAAAAGCACAAATGCAAATAAGTTAGTAAAACACTGCCTCTCTCAAATGTCACAAACACAAACCAGGTTTATAACACACTGCAACAACATTGAACTCTATAAGACATTTAGTCTCACGCTCAGCCTTGAAGATTTAAATTATTGGGAGACTAATTGTTTGAAATGGTCCATTTGGGTTCCCTTACCAAAGGTCTCCCCTTACATACAGTCCTCTGGTATACCATTGTCACTGGGTCACAGGTGAAACGGCACATCTTCTGCTTGTTAACAGCTTTATGGCCGAGGTAAACTCAGCGTCAGCCCGGCTCATGATCTCTCTCTGTCGTTTCTTCTCAGGCTGCTCCAAAGTTTACACAAAGAGCTCTCATCTGAAGGCACACCAAAGGACGCACACGGGTAAGAAAAGACTTTCTGTGGGTTTAACTTGACAAAGATGCTGCTGCCATGACACTTTAGTAAAGTGACCATTTTTAGCTAAATTGTCGAATTTGAAACGGTGAATACCAATCACTTAATGCAGGCGCTCTGTCTGAACCAACGCAATGCTTCATCAGTAGATGATAATCTGACTCCCCAGCAGTAACAGCTGACTGGACTTTCTGTTTAGAGATTCAGTCACTGACCTGATTGAAAATAGTTCAAAATACTACTTTATATCCTGTAATACGGCTTTCTTGTGTGCAAAGCAACCTGATGACACAAAGAAGTTCTGAGAGTCAGGTTGAAGTTCAGCCTGTGTGTGTGTGTGTGTGTGTGTGTGTGTGTGTGTGTGTGTGTGTGTGTGTGTGTGTGTGTGTGTGTGTGTGTGCGCGCTCCACAGAGGAACACTATTGTTTTGTGTGGTAACTATCAAATTGTCGACATGCAGGAAGTGTTCTACCTGTGTGTTCTGAACGAATCCTTCAGTCAGAAGCTCAACCATTGAACTCACAGCTCAGTTGGCTTCAGCTTATTTATTTGTATATTGCATATTTTGTCACTTCGCCAGTTTCGATACACCCACTATAATAACTGTAACTATAATAGAGGTGAAGAACACAATGAAGAGGAGAAACACGCAGCGGTGGTTTGCACAAGAGTTCTACTTGGTCATGTTTATTCGTGTTCATACCTGTCCTCTGAGCAGAGAGAGAGAGGAGGGAGGGAGGGAGGAGGGAGGAGGGAGGGAGGAGGGGAGGATGAAGGAAAGAGGAGAAAGAGAGGGAAGACGTGTTGTTAAAGCGAAGGCCAAACCAGTTACTCCTGCTTCTCAGTCCCTTTTCAGAGGATGTCGAAGGAGGAGGAAGGTGGGGGTTTGCAGAATGGGGGATGGTTTCCTTGTGTTTCCCTCCTGTAAGATGAAACCTGAGGATTTCCCTGCAGCCTCAGACTCTGATTTTGGAGATTTACCTATTTATGCGATAAAAGCTGCAGACAGCCTCCAGTGTGAAAACAGTGACGGAGAGAACAAGTGAATGAATGTGCAAATAGAAACAGATCTTTCTGTGGTCATAAATAGATAAGATGAAGCTTTATGGATCCCAGTGGGGAAGTTGTTGCAGCAGGATACAGCGACGCAGAAGACAAATAGAGTGTAAAATATGCAGTGAGAACAGTAAACAAACAATCCAATAAAGCAGTAAGAGAGTGGAGAACATTTTACAAGCGTGCTGTTCACAATTTCAACACAAATATAAACTGTCTCACTTTGTGCCACATTGCCAATGGTTGAATCATCGTGTGGTTGCCGATCAATGCACAGCCGCAAAATCATTTAGCACCTGGGGGAGGTTTTGTTTTTAATGTGATATCAAAGTGATCAAACTGTCAAGCTCCTCTGTTTCCTGAAGGCATCATTCTGAATGCTTGTGGTTCTTCTGCTGGGCTACAACACGATGTGGCCATTAAATGTGTCTTACTGACTCATTGACCACAACGTGTTGAAATGAACATGTGCAACAGTTTAAAGAGATCCAATGGGCTGTTGGTTCCCAACTCTTTTAGCTTTTGACCCCTCAAAACAGAGCCATGTCTTTCTGTGTCCACTCACCGCAGCATGAAGGTACAGGTAGATACAGGTTGTGACCGCTTCATCCAAAGTGAGGTTCTTCTTAGTAGGGCTGCACGATTTATCCTTTCAGCATCGACATCGCAACGCGGCGTGCAGACTCTGCACACACAGCAAAGCATCAATCTCAATCCTCAATTTATTAAATAATCAAAGTCAAAACCTGAAAATGATCAAGGAACAGAAGAAAAACAACCAGAAGAAAGATTTGGTTGCAAAAAGAAATGTCAGTAGTATATATATATATATATATATATATATATATATATATATATATATATATATATATATATATATATATATATATATATATATATATATATATATATATATATATATATATATATATATATATATATAGTAGTTCGGATACAGAAACCAATAACTTAAAGAATAGGAATGTCACTCTTTAATTATTGTGCAGCCCAACTTCTCAGATACTTTATTCAAAGCATTTTGCAGACATATGGTCAAATAATTTGGTTATTCACAAGAAAAACGGCAAAAAGACCACAAACAACCAGTGCAATAAAGCGCGCCTAAAAGAACCCAGTTGTTGTTGATTTAACAAATGCATTTCTAGAATTGGCAGCTTTTAGGACTTACAATAAACAACTAAGTAACTTTACCTTTATCTTCTCAGTGATTCGGCTCATTGTGTTCAGTCAACACATAATTGCAGCACGTTTAGACAGCCAGCCTGAAGCATGTAACAGACTGCAGTGTGTGTGTGTGTGTGTGTGTGTGTGTGTGTGTGTGTGTGTGTGTGTGTGTGTGAAAAGTGAACGCCCTGGTTTACTCATCCTGGTCCCTCTGTGGATCTCACAGACTGGTTTCACTTGCAACATGGAAGAACCAGGCTTGCCCATTCTGGTCTTGCATTCAGTTGATAGTGACTCATGAGTTTAGTTAAGAAACATTGGGCCTCATGCGAGAACACTTATCTTAACATTCTCTTTTTTTCTCGTAGTGTGGACAAAACATAGATCTCAGTTCTATACTGCCTATAATATGGAGATCTGGATGGATATTCATCTACTATCACTGTTGCTCTAAATAAGTTCATCTCTCATCTCTAAAACAGACGCTCACTGTTGGTCTGCACCCTTAAGCTTAATCTGTGGAGTACCTCAAGGCTCCGTCCTAGGTCCCCTATATTTTCAATGTATGTGCCTCCTCCTGAACAAATCAACCGTAGCCCTAAATTGTTTGTTTTTTTAATAGAAAATAAAGTGTTTTTCTGCTCCCTGAACTATTATATTTATTATAAATGTTGTAACCTGACAGTATTTGAATCTAAACTTAGCTTTGGAAAACAAACCTTGATTAAACTAGTCCAGTACCGTTTGCATTTTCCTCCATTCTCTAACTTTCAGAAAGTTATTCATGCTTTATCTTTTCCAGAATTGATTAATGCAGCTCTATGTTTGCCAACTTGAGTGTTAAAGCCTGTTCACACCTTCAACTCATACATGACGCTGCAGCCAGTCTCTGATCCACAGCAAATATAAGAGATAACATAACCCAGATTGTAACCTCTACATTGGCTTCAAGTTGATTTAAAACTTTTCTTATTGATAAAATACAATCTTTGTGTCCCCATTACAGTGTAACTATAGGATTTAAAGACATAGACACCAATAGTTTCTGAGTTGGGGTTAAACATTTAACAATAATAATATCTATCAGAAAAACAATACCCAAGTTGACGTTGAAATTGTTTTGTCCAAAACCCAAAAGGGAAATGTTGCCAATAACTTCTCTGTAGATCTATCTGCGCATAGAGACTCAGCCAAAAGGAGACTTTCTGCATGCATGTCATCTTTCTTTACAGCAGTAATAATCTTCATGCTGCATCAACACTCTGTCATGTGATTTATTTCAACTCACTGGAATTGGGATATGAGTTTTTGTTCCCTTGAGGCAATAGTAACAGGAAGCTGTGTGTGTGTGTGTGTGTGTGTGTGTGTGTGTGTGTGTGTGTGTGTGTGTGTGTGTGTGTGTGTGTGTGTGTGTGTGTGTGTGTGTGTGTGTGTGTGTGTGTGTGTGTGTGTGTGTGTGTGTGTGTGTGTGTGTGTGTGTGTGTGTGTGTGAAGTATCAGATTAATTTTCTTCACCAAAGGTAACCTACTTTCCGATAGTTGATATGAACTGGTGACCCTCATAGAGATAATCATCTGTTCTGTGTGGAGTTCTTTATGTTCATTAGTTCTTCAAACGCTGAGTTTCTCCAGGTTGCTGTGGTTTCCTCCCACAGGTCAAAGACAAGCAGCTTAGGTCAACTGAAAACTCTAGATTGGTGTTAATGTGTTTCTTTGTGTGTTGGCACTATGACCTGTGCACCCTGCATCCCACACAATGCATGCTGGGACAGGCACATGGCTGATGCTCAGCCTGTACATGAGGCTCAGGTTAACAGCTTGATGTGTAAAGACTAATATACGAGATCATCAGCTCAAATTTTACCTGATGGGGCTGGTTTCTGTTGTGAAACTGTCTATAGGCGAAGAAGTTTAACTGGACTAGGTCACCAGTGGTGTCATATGACTAAATACATTCACTTAAAGTGTCAAGTTTCTTCCTTTTTATTATGAAGTGAATTATGTTTGCACAACGTAGGCTGTAGAATGACAACACCGTCTGTGTTTAGATTGGTTCCCTATAAGCCTCGCCTCACTTTGCTGTTCTGTGTGCCCCTGCGTTCTCCCTGGACAAGGAAGGCTTCTTTTAGGAAACCAAATGCAGTGTGTCCTGTGCAGTGTTGCCAACACTTTTCAATCAAAGTAGCTCCAAAAGTCGCTCATTTGCATATTGGCGACGTCATCCTGCATTTATTTGCATAAAATTGCATAGTGGCTGTCTGTTGCAGCGAGAAAGAGAGAGAGAGAGAGAGAGAACGTGTCTGCGATTACTCTGAACAGGAATGAATTACAAAATAATATAGTTTTACATTACAGGTCATTTAGCAGACGCTCTTATCCAGAGCGACTTATAGGGAACTAACTACAGGGACAGTCTCCCTGGAGCAACTCAGGGTTAAGTACTTTGCTCAGAGGCACAATGGTGCAGCCCTGGTATTGAACTCACAACCATCTGGTGTTGAGTTTGGAAGCCAGACCACTAGGCCACCAGCACCCTCCACATTTGAATATATTTGAGGAAAACAAAGGGATCCAGTCGTCTCTGGAGACGCTGGAGGTAAAGTGGTCTTTTAGTTTTGAGCTACTTTTACTTCACAGCTTTTTCCTTTTATGCTACGTTATACTTCTGCTAGATAAATGTACAACATTCATTTGGCACCTTTTGTTACAAAGATTCTACATAGAAAACATGTGAGAGGCTTTTAAATGATGACTCCACCCTGTTGAGGAGGCAAAGAAGGAAGAGGGAGAGTGATACGTTGGATCAGTAAGTAACACATCCTGCCTACTAATTAATACTACAGAGCTGTTAGCCGAGCTGCTAGCGGCAGCCATGTTGCTCACGGTGTTGAAAATCAATCTTCTTCTTTCTACATTTACTTTATTAAAGGATCTGAATACTTGAGAAGCTCACGAGGTGCCGTTCTATCTATTTTATGGTCATTGACAGCTCAATATACCGGTGCGGGCTTCCAACCTTGACCATGGCCTACGAAGCCATTTCAGCTAATTGTGTAAGTGTGTGTGTGTGTGTGTGTGTGTGTGTGTGTGTGTGTGTGTACATGTGTGTGTAAAGAGTAAAGCGCTATCGGCCTGATTAGGGAACCCTCCTGCCCTCTTCACAAACACTCACTGAGCTGATAAAGCTAAGAGGTCCACAAAGAGTTTATGGGCGTCCTGGAGAGCCTGGAGGTGTTTGCTCTTTGACTCAGTAAAACAGATGTTATAAAATGTTACTATCATAACATATTTATACGAGACTGTAGTCATTCAGGGTATGAAGGGGTCGAGGTAGAAGAAATGATATTACATGTGGTTTGACAGAATCTAGGTTGTTTATTAACAGTGTGTGTGTGTGTGTGTGTGTGTGTGTGTGTGTGTGTGTGTCAGAGAGAGATAATAGTTTTTAGCCATCTGATCAAACAGCTGCTGTCCGTCGGTACTAAAGAGCTGAAGCCTTTAAGAGATGAAAAATAGAAACCAACATCATCTGCGTGTGCTAGTTTACAACAAGTTCTTTCTACGTAAGGAGTTGAAAAGTGTGAGAAGAGAAACTGCATAGTTACAAACCACTGCAGAGTGAATGAGTGCAGAAACATCAATACTTTAATAGTTATATTGATTTTTAAAGATCTGGTTTTAATGCAAACGTTTCAGCACGTCTTGACAAACCCCAGTTTCATGGGTTCAAACTGCGGCGTCATGAAGAGAGATTGAGAAAAGAAAGTTGAGTTTCAGGATCTTTCTGAACGCACTCACAAGTTCTGTTTCAGTCAGAGTTCTTATCACTTCACAGGTAATAAGTCGCCCAACAGGTAAATCTTCAAACTGTAGACTAAAGGGAAGTGGAAGATGGATGTGTGGAGGGAGAGGTTTGACCTTTTGGCAGCTTGTTTAGAAACACATGTGTTTGTTCTGTGCGTGAATGTGTCGTGTTTCACCTGTTTGCCAGCCCTCGGGATAATAAGTCTCGGACAGCGCAGCTATAGAGAAAACCAAACACACCTGCAGCTCAAGGGCCTTTTATACGGAGACGTGTGTACTCCACCTCTACACACACATCAAGAGCGGGTAACTGGAAACAGGATATCGTCCTGATAGTGGGCTGGAGGGCCTCTGGTGTGTGGGCTGAGCTGCTCGGGTCTAATGGTGTCCATCCAAACGTGTGTTTTAATCACTTTAAGGTTTAATTGTTCTTGTTCTAGGGGAGGTCTGATATTCTAGAAATATGGATTTCAAGAGGTTTTTAATGAATATTTCTGGATAAAAACTCCCTCAAACACAAAAACACACTTTCTGCAGTCCTTCATCGTTTAGTCCTTCCTATCGCCGGCCCCCCGTGTGCTCTTTGGACCCCCTCGCTCCACTAATGGCTGTCACTGAGTGATTGATGACCAATAGCAGAAGTTATCTAATCAGCACCAATGAGGCCGGTGCTGGTAATGAGCCCTTGATGAGGTCTTGAAAATGAGACCATGTGTCTCAATGAGATCTTTACCTGTATAAATAAAGGCTAAATAAAAAAAGACACACAAACAGTTTCCTCTGCTAACGACACAACTAAGAAATAAAAATAATTCAGGCTCAACAACAAATAAGAAGCTTCTTTAAAACAAGTTTGTTTATGAATCTTTTACTTCTTGCTCTGGAAAGTACCAACCCACAGTTTAAGGTGTGTGTGTGTGTGTGTGTGTGTGTGTGTGTGTGTGTGTGTGTGTGTGTGTGTGTGTGTGTGTGTGTGTGTGTGTGTGTGTGTGTGTGTGTGTGTGTGTGTGTGTGTGTGTGTGTGTGTGTGTGTGTGTGTGTGTGTGTGTGTGTGTGCGCTATGAAAGATGACATGTTTTCGTTTTCAACGTTTGGGTGGAGTAGGATAAGTGCCGTGTTAAGATTTATTTGGCTCGTTATTCTGCGCTGCTTTGTATTTACATTTTACAGATTCTGCATTCTATACTTTCTTATCCAGCGTCATAAAACACTCATTTATGAATATGAGCATTTTAAACTGTAGCAATGTTTACGTACATGTCTGCAAGCGTGAAAACAAAACAAGACAAACAATGCTACATACACACGCACACACACACGCACACACACACACTCTGAAAACACAATTTGTGTTGTTGGTATTAAAAACTCACAAAACTTCCTGATCCATGAGTTCTCTCTGAAGTCTCACTCACACTTCTGATAATGACAGATGTAACTGTAAAATAAAAAGGTGTGTCAGTAACAACAAAGTGAGCTGTGATGACACACACACACACACACACACACACACACACACACACACACACACACACACACACACACACACTGTGATTAAGTAAAGACATTAAAATCACTTTGATTTTCTTCTCTAACTGAGCTGAACAAACATCTTGTGTGTGTAACGTAAGAGTTGAGCCCTTTGTCTCAAACGTTGCATCATGGGATTGAATCTCGCCGCTCGAGTGTTTACAGGAGGAACACCACATCTCTCTGGGCCACACTGATACATACTCATTACCCCCTTTTACTAATACACACACTTCCTCACACCTTTATTGTGAAAGGACAGTTCCTGACGAGATGTGTTGGCTTCACTACGTCGATCAGCTGCTGCAGGATCAGACGTCAGTTTACTGTTATTTGGTTGTTTTCTTGCATTAAACAGACAATTCTCAAGTCTGTGATATTAAAATGCGTCTAACACCTCGAAGGGGCTTCAAAGAACCTCCCGCTCATCTGCGTTACGTGCAATGATGTATGTTTGGTCACACACTGGGAGGAATTCTGGATCTCAAGCAGCAAGTCTTTGGAAACAGAATACAGACTTTACTTCAGGCACGCAAAACGTTTCATCTTTTTAAAGCCCTCATGGTGTTCGCTTGCTTTAGTTTCTGTCGTGTGGACAGATGTAGCAGCACAACTTGGCGCTGTCTGTATGAATCAGGGCGTTGCTGGAAATAAACCTCAGATTGTATATACAAAACGATACCATGTTTTCAGATTGTAAGTAACTGTAGTGCTAATGCCTCGGTCCTTTCTCTTGCAGGTGAGAAGCCGTACCGCTGCACCTGGGAGAGCTGCGACTGGCGTTTCGCCCGATCGGACGAGCTCACCAGACACTACCGCAAACACACCGGAGCCAAACCCTTCAAGTGCATCGCCTGCAGCCGCTGCTTCTCACGCTCCGACCACCTGGCCCTGCACATGAAGCGTCACCAGAATTAACTCGGACGCACCTGAACGTACAAACCATCACATAATCACACACAGCAGAGTCCACACGTGACCTGAACTCAACAGACACAGAATCATCCTGGTGCTCCTCGCTAACACATGGACTGATAGCAGTATCTGAAGTGCAACACCAACACACTCCATGATGAGTAGCGCTTGTTGCTACACCTGCAGGCTGAGAGGACTGAGCTCTGCTCTCTGGCAGACTCACCTGCTGGTTACACCAACGTCAACAGTGGGAATTGCAAAGAAAACATGCAAGAAGGTTTTTAAAATGAAGGCGAGACTCCAAAGAACTTTTAATAAGAACTTCTAATCTGTCAACAAAATGAAACCAGAACGTTGAACCTGCTTTATCCCATGTTCACATTTCGCAAATTAGCACAAATTGAATAACATAATGCCTCATTTGCATATTTAAACATCCCATTTCAGAAAACGTGTGTGTTAATGTGAGTGATGAAGTGGGGACGTCTCAGCTGATATCGATTAGTTAAGAAATGTTTCCCTGTTCACCTGCAGCGTCTCAAACATCTGGCGAAGTGTCCTTCAGCTCCAGGCGTTGTGAAAGGAACCGTCACAGCTCTATAGCGTGTACTCCTGAGATAACTGCTCGCTGCTATCAGTCAACAGTGTTTGCTGAGGACTCAACACCAGCTAATGATCTACCAGGGACTCAGGATGATTCTGGTGTCTGTTCTCATCACTGGAGCTCTGATTCTAAACATGCAACACTTTCACATCCACACACTCCACATGCTTTACTGCAGAACTGTGTCAGGCTGCGTCCAGGACTTGGGGGCTCCTTCTGATTTCATCCTGGAAACACTTTCTTCTCCTAAACAGCAGCCGCCATCTTTTATCCTTGTGAGGTACGAACTTTCAGGGACGTGTGGACATCCCTCCATCCTGCCTTGTAAATACGTGTTTATATACGTGTGTGTGAGAACACAACGAATGTATTGAGATTTATACTTGACAATTTTCTTCTTTTTGTTTTTTACATGTTGTAATATTCCATGTAGAAGCTTCCTGGTGATGTAATCTTCCTTTAAGGGCCTAAAGAAACAAAACAAAGAGTAAGCAAGCGATCATCACACACAATCTGAGAACTCTCCATGGAAAAGTTAATAATGGTCTAGTTCTGCTTGTTTCGGCACAGGTAATACCTGTCGAGCTCGCGGAGCACAGCGATTTCCCAATGTTTGTATCCATGACATTACCTGTTGCCAGGGCGACCGGCTCCTCTGACGACAGCTGGCGGTTTGCTTGCAGTTTCTATTCAGCGCTTTGTGTTTTCCTCCTGTATTTGTTCAGTACTTGATCTAAAGACGTGTGGACCTGTGATGTTATCAGTCCTGATTGTGTTTGATGTGCGGTTGGTGAATTACTGGCCGAGCGGCAGGTTCACGTTCCCGTGACGTTAACTGTGGCTCCTGCTGTGCTCTGCTCCGGGATGCATTTTTGTGCAGTGGTGTAACTTGCACGCTTGCCAATGACGGGAGTTATTATGTACAGTACAAATGAAGAGTCTGACTCCATGAACTGAACCAGTCGACCACCTTTTCTCTTTGAGATGTAACATCAGCACAGACAGTTGATTTGTAAACCTTCACATTCCCATGATTACTCATTGTAGACGAGCTACTTCTTTATTTACGCAGAAAACCAACGCAAACCTTTTGCAGTTCGTCAGGGTCCTGAAATGTAAAAGTCTTAAAGTGTAACTTGTATAGTGATAATCCAGAAATCCCAGACAATTTAGAGGCTATAAAATACTTCATCTACATGGCAGTGGATTATGGTTCAACATATTATTGCAAAGCATAGTGTATAAGTTATACACTCCTCAGCTTTTCATTGTGAAAGTCAGAATACAGAGACGCGTGTTAGTAAAGTCATGTCTACAAATTTCTCGCAGCTCCAACTTTAAGAGAAAAATGTTCCGTTGACCTTTTAATCATGAAACAACAACTGGCTCGTAACTCACTCACACACTTTGCACGTTCAAGGTTTTCATGCTGCCTTTCCACAAGGGGGAGCTGTTCGTTATTGTAAGAACAGATGTACCTGTTTAGCTGCACCACCTACTTTAGACCTGCAGACATGTCAATATCGCCCCCTACAGGCAAAGAAAGTAATGTCTCCTGTAATATACACCTCCTGCAGGCAGCGCTTGTTAGAGGTGAATCCTTTGTGCTGGTTCTTTTCTTCCATCTCATCGAAGTCTTCTATTCCGACAATAAAATGATTCATCCACAATCACAGTTCAAAGACAGAACTCAAGTAGTAGTGTTGTTTCTGCGTCTTCCGTCCTTAATTCAAAGGTTAACATTTAAAATACAAAACCTTAAAAACACTAGCTATTAAAACTACACTGTTGGCCTGCAGGTGGAGCAGCTCTCCATGTCTGCATGTGTAGTTTCAAACTGCTGCTGCTGTTAGTTGTATTGCCTGTAGGTGGCGCCGGTTGGACTTGCTCTGCAGCTGGATGATACTGAACGGGTTGTTTTGTCTTGTCCCCTTATAAAAACCTTTACGAGCAGATACTTAGACTTGACCTTTCTTTAAACATGTTGGTGATGTTCCAGGTTCCAGTACTCCACTTGTGTGGAACATGGGAGAACACATCCAGTTATTTAAACACTGATTGTTTTATTTTTCTAAAGGTTTCTTACCAAGGAAACCAGTTCTCCTGCCTCTCTGGAGGGACCCTGATCACCTCCTGTGTACATATCTGTAGTTTTAGCTTTAACAGAAGACTTTGTAAATATTTGTTCGGTTTTATTTCCTATTATAATTTTTCTTTTTTAACTAATGGGATTTTAGATCAGATGTGAATATCTGTTTAATTTGTTTTGATACTTGTGTGTGAGAGAATTTATCATTTTATGTACAAATTGATAAGAACAACAATGGTGTTTTTTTTTGGTTTGTGAAAGATGCTGCAATGAAATAATAAAAGGATTCATCAAATTACAGCTCATTGTTTACTTGTTTCTCTGGTCTTTAAAATTAGAACAGACAGAAAATCATTGACGAAATGATGACGGAACATTTGTAGATAAACATCTCTTCCAGTTTTTAAATCATGACGTACTGTGTGAAGTTTATCGGCTAATGTCACCTCATGGTTCATTTGTCCCAATTAATGGAAGGAACCTCTTTGGTTGGGAGTTTATCAAAGCTCGGCTCAGTCCTCACAATGTTCAGAAAACGTCTTGTGATGCCAGTCTGTGAATCAGCTTCCCAGTACGAACACTTGAAAATCTCTTTTTGAAATCATTCGGTCCTAAAAGTTGTAAAATGCACTGATACTAGAATCCAGAGTTGTTTTCCTTCCCGAACAGTTGGGAGGCGGGGTTAAAGGAAAAGCTTGTGTTCCTCTTTGGACCAATGGACGCTGGAAGATTCTGTAATTTCATGTTTTGGCCACTGAGCAACTTGAATGAACCTCCAACACTGAGTCCACTTCTCTACGTCCTCTACGGTCTCTACGGTCTCTACGTTCTCTACGGTCTCTACGGTCTCTACGGTCTCTACATTCTCTACGGTCTCTACGTTCTCTACGGTCTCTACGGTCTCTACGGTCTCTACGGTCTCTACATTCTCTACGGTCTCTACGTTCTCTACGGTCTCTACGGTCTCTACGGTCTCTACGGTCTCTACGGTCTCTACGTTCTCTACGGTCTCTACGGTCTCTACGGTCTCTACATTCTCTACGGTCTCTACGTCCCCTATGTTCTCTTTGTCCTCTACGTTCTCTACGTCCTCTACGTTCTCTATGTTCTCTACGTCCTCTACGTTCTCTACGTCCTCTACGTCCTCTACGTTCTCTACGCCTATAAGTCCCTGCAGAAGAGGGAAGCGGGGTTCTGCAGGGTACTAAGCTGGGTCAACTGTTATTGAGTGACGGGTCAGATATGAGTCATACATTTGCTCTCGTCTTCCAAAGATTTTATTCTCCTGTGCTCACGTGATTTGTTTGCATGACGAAGATAAGTTAGAGATAATAGTTTGTGTCAAACATTAAAAAGAGGATATTGACAGAAACATGGAGTTAATCATTCCCCAGCATCGACTCCTCCGATCCGTTATGGCTCTGCAGATGCCTGATTGCGTGACGTGGCAGGTGAAAGGTAACGCTCGGGCTGCGTGACACAAGAGGACCTGCTGGTTTGACGGGCGAACAATGAAGCAAGAAGAATAAGTAAAGTATAGAGTATAAAGGCGGTGAGGGTGGAGTCCACCGCTGTAGTTTGCTGGCAGGGAAAGTAATCGTTATGTTTGTGCCAAGATGCTTCGAGCGGGGAGCCTCACAGATGTGCTTCATTGGTTGAGACAACACACCTGATATTAAAGCTTACTCTGCATGAATCACCATCAAATGTGCATTTGATGCATATTCCTGTGAATCTACAGCTGGTGTGTATTTCTCTCTGCTGTGGTCTTTACTTCCACACACTGTTTGACACTCTGCTAAACCCAGCGATCGGTCCATCAGCACAAAGAGGTCACATGTTCAAATTCTACCCACGATCCATGTTCCTGAAGACACTGAACACTGTATGTCCCTGAACATGAGTATCACATGATGCAGAACACATTCAGCGTGTTTCCTTTTGACTCCATCCAAACATGGCGTTCACTAGATGTTTGGCAGAACGTAGTTCAGACCTTCATGGTTCCCAGACGATGAATAATAATGACATTTCCTTGACTTTCCCTCGAGCGCCACAGCGAGGATAACATTTGTGCTTTTAAGCTAAATGTCTTGAAATCTATTAGACGCACTGCTGTGAAAAGATGTACTGACGGTGGATATTACATTTAAAGCATTAAAGAAAAGAATAAATAAGTGATTTGCATATTTGCAGATGTTGAAAGGCAGTGAAGTTGGCAGCAGCAGTGCTGCAGGCTGTTCTCTGCAGGTACACGGATGACTCACCTGTTTATCTTGCACTTTTCCATTTGCTCTTCGGGTAACATTAGGCCTCGCTGAACGTTCACCTGAGGCTGGCTGGAGCTCATTCCACAGCCGCAGCAGTTAAAGCTCCTGTTAAAACTTGTCCCACTCTTTTCTGCAGAGCTGAGTCAAACATGTCTCCGGGGAACGACCAAGTGTGGAGAATAGTTGATATAAGGTCGAATAAAGACAACACAATAAGTAATATTACGAGAAGAAAGTGGTCATTTAATGTCATATATATATATATATCTATATATATATATATATATATATATATATACATATGTGTATATATATACTATATATGTATACATATGTATAATATACCATATGTATACATATGTATACATATATATATATAATATATACACATATGTATATATATATTATATATATATATATATATATATATATATACATATGTGTATATATATATATATATGTATACATATGTTATTATATATCTATATCTATAGTATATATATATATATAGTATACTATATAGAATATATATATATTATAGTATACTATATGTATATTATATACTATATACATATATATATATTATATAATATAATATATATATAATATATAATATATATATATGTATATATATTATATAATCTATTAATATGTATAATATATATCTATATATATATATATATACATATGTATATATATATACATATGTATATAGACAGGCTTGTGTAATAAAATCACTTCCCATCAGCCTTTATTGCATCTTCTTTTCCTTAATAAAGCAAACTCTTCCACTTTCACAGGTCCACACAGGTGACGTCCTCTCGTCTCGCTCACTGTTAGGACAGGACAGCGTACTCCTCTACTGTCTTTCGACGGTGCGTGGAGTTCATTGACCTCGTGTAACTCCCACCATAACACTGCCGGCTGTAACCTGAGGTCCACTCTGCTGTGAGTGTGCGAGTCTTCAACTCGTGATTCAAACAGAAGCTTCATCAGATGTTCTGAGACGTGCAGGAGGAGGAAGCAGTGGGAGAGTTTAACATACCATGAAGATAACATCTCGTCAAGCGAGTTTCACCTCCACATGTCGACCCTCAGCCGGAGGCGGGGTCAGAGGTCATCAGAGAGAATTCAGATCACCTGGTCCGACCACGTCTTTCAGTGTGTGTCTTCTCTTCCCTCTGCTTTACGTCGTGTTTGCTGTTTGCTGTACATTCTTTATGATTCCAGCTCATGTCTTTGTCCTTCACTGAGACGTTTCACATTCTGGTCTTTATTGTTAAAGTTTGACATCGTTGGGTCTTCTAGAATTATTTCTTATCATTCACAAGAGTTTTCCTAAAATAAACTCATTTTGTGCATTTGAGAGGTAGTGTTGAATTCATGCACCTGAGTCTGAGTCAGACACACAGGTTACCTACTGCACGTGGGGAATAACGTTTATATTATGACAGAAAACAACATACGGTTTTCAATCTTTAAGATCTTTTTAATATTATGAAGTTTTCTGAAGCGTTCAGCTGAAATCAGAGCGATTGTCAAACTTGTACCAGGATGTGCAAAAGAAAATATTGTGGAAGTAATGACATGTTTCAACTGAAGCTTGAGGACGTCACGTGATGTTGGATTGCTTCATCTGCAGGAACCTGCTGATCCTTTGTGTTTTGAACACATTAAACGTTAGAGCACACGCAGAACTGGGACAACGAGAGCTTGTGTCACGGTGGCCGGACCGGTGTGCTGTGTTTAGGCGTTGTTTCAACCGTTCACATTATGACACAGCGCTGCTGACAAAAGCTGCCCGCACATCATGCGTGCCCAGATGACATGACAAGATGGAAAAGGGAAAGCCGCCAGCATAGCTGCGCCTGCAGACTGGGACTTGCATCTGAGACACGCTGGGATCAGCTGCACTGTCAGCCGGGACAAGACCCGCCAAACCCACAAAGTGTTATGTTGTATTATGATGTCAAAACAAGCAGTCTGTCGCGGTTGTATTGCACAGAACAAAAGCTCTCTGACAGTAAGTCGTGTCTGCACATTCTCACATCTGCAAGTCAATCAACCTGTGGAGCAATTACATCCAGATACGTCTCTGGAGAGGGGAGATGATCGGAGTCTTCTGTCACACCTTCAGAAGAAGGAAGACATGTTGATGAATCTCAACGGGAAGTTATTTTACACCAAGGTCCAGAATACACACATGCACAAAGCTGAACATGAGCAGCCTGCAGCGTCTCCTCACGCTCACAGGAGAGCTTCAGAACAGTTCTTCCACGTGTCCACATACATACAAAGTGACCGGGGTGCGATGCCTTGCTGAAGGACACACGGGCACACGGTGCTCCAGCTCCATGTCCACACTCATCACATGACTCCTCGGTGGAGACGCTACACACACTTCATTCAAACTCAGTAAAACTCTTTCAAAGCGTCTGTTCATTAATCACCAGCTCTGCTTTAAGAGTGAACGAGAAACTGAATAAGTATCAGATATAAAACAAGAAGAAACAATCGTAAGAGAAAGAACAGACACGGGCATCTCTTCCCTATTTATAAGCGTTTCCATATTTACAGAAGAATAACTTTGGAAGTTGTGACTTCCAGAAGAAGCTTTACGTTCTCTAGTCCCAGTGGTGCGTTGTACTTGGAGACTTGTGATTACACAGTTACTTTAATGAAGCTACACGTGTCAGTTACACATCTCACGGTCTCGTGAACATGCAGAGTTCAAAGGAGCGATCAGCTCGTGGATGTGACAAAGAGTTTTCTTCTTTATTGTGTTTCTAGACGTGAGTCTGTCTCTGCATCTGTACGAACACTGACGCTGAGGGAGTTAATGATTGTCTGGAGGATAATAAACCCATTTAGAGCAAACGGTTTCACACACACACACACACACACACACACACACACACACACACACACACACACACACGGTTTTATGACTCATGCACATTATTCTGTAAGTTTTGTATTTATTAACTTATTTTGTTCAGTGGTAACATCAGGTCAGTAACTTTCAAAGAGTCACATTTTAAATGAGCTACTTATTATTATTAATATTATTATGAGGACCCCCCCCCCTGTTCTCTGTCCCAGTGCGCCCTCTAGTGGAGCTCATCTCAACCTGCGTGCGTGCTGCGTCCCTCTCCACTCAGACAACCATGAGCTCAGAATGAGGTTTTATCAAATATTAGTAATAGAATAATAATGTATCTTCTTTCGATGGAATCATATATTAAGATACAGTTTACACACACAGGCTTCACTGTGTACATATTATATATATACATATAGATTATGTATTTAAATGAATAGAAAACATACCGTGTAAAACATAGTGTTAAAGTGTTAACATTTCTGTTGTGGTAATAATCACATATTATATGTGCTTCATTGAATATATGATGCTAAGATTAATTACACTTTCAAATTCAAGGTTCAACGTTTAAACATCTGTAATTCACTGATTTGATGATTTAATGGTTTGGTTTGACTTATTTAAAGTTAATAGTTGAATTTGTATTCTGTTGTTTCTGTATGTTGCACTTCAAACTGTTTGAAGACAGAGTTCACTTTTACGATTGTATTTGAAGATATTGTTCTTACAAGATTCTTGCTGTTCAGAGTTTTATCTCCAGGATTGTTTACACTTGTTGTTGCTTTGGACAAAAGCGTCAGATAAATGTAATATAATGTAATGTAATGTAATGTGATGTAATGTGATGTAATATAATGTAATGTAATGTAATATAATGTAGAATAATGTAATATAATGTAATGTAATGTAATGTGATGTAATATAATGTAGAATAATGTAATATAATGTAATGTAATGTAATGTAATGTAATATAATGTAGAATAATGTAATATAATGTAATGTAATGTAATATAATATAATGTAATATAATGCAATGTAATGTTATGTAATGTACATTACCTGTAATGTAATGTAGAATTATGTGATGTAATGTAATATAATGTGATTTGATGTAATGTGATGTAATATAATGTAATATAATATAATGTAATATAATGTAATGTAATATAATGTAATATAATATAATGTAATATAATATAATGTAATATAATGTAATGTAATGTAATATAATATAATGTAATATAATGTAATGTAATATAATGTAATATAATATAATGTAATATAATATAATGTAATATAATGTAATATAATGTAATGTAATGTAATGTAATATAATATAATGTAATATAATGTAATGTAATATAATGTAATATAATATAATGTAATATAATATAATGTAATATAATGTAATGTAATATAATATAATGTAATATAATATAATGTAATATAATGTAATGTAATATAATGTAATATAATATAATGTAATATAATATAATGTAATGTAATATAATGTAATGTAATATAATGTGATGTAATGTGATTTGATGTAATGTGATGTAATGTGATGTAATATAATGTAATATAATATAATGTAATATAATATAATGTAATATAATGTAATGTAATATAATGTAATGTAATGTAATGTAATGTAATATAATGTAATGTAATGTAATATAATGTAATGTAATATAATGTAATGTAATGTAATATAATGTAATATAATATAATGTAATATAATGTAATGTAATATAATGTAATATAATGTAATGTAATGTAATATAATGTAATAAAATGTAATATAATGTAATGTAATATAATGTAATGTAATATAATATAATGTAATATAATGTAACATAATGTAATGTAATGTAATATAATGTAATGTAATGTAATATAATGTAATGTAATGTAATGTAATGTAATGTAATGTAATATAATGTAATATAATGTAATGTAATATAATGTAATATAATGTAATGTAATGTAATGTAATATAATGTAATGTAATATAATGTAATGTGATGTAATGTGATGTAATATAATGTAATGTAATGTAATATAATGTAGAATAATGTAATATAATGTAATGTAATGTAATATAATATAATGTAATATAATGCAATGTAATGTTATGTAATGTACATTACCTGTAATGTAATGTAGAATTATGTGATGTAATGTAATATAATGTGATTTGATGTAATGTGATGTAATATAATGTAATATAATATAATGTAATATAATGTAATGTAATATAATGTAATATAATATAATGTAATATAATATAATGTAATATAATGTAATGTAATGTAATATAATATAATGTAATATAATGTAATGTAATATAATGTAATATAATATAATGTAATATAATATAATGTAATATAATGTAATATAATGTAATGTAATGTAATGTAATATAATATAATGTAATATAATGTAATGTAATATAATGTAATATAATATAATGTAATATAATATAATGTAATATAATGTAATGTAATATAATATAATGTAATATAATATAATGTAATATAATGTAATGTAATATAATGTAATATAATATAATGTAATATAATATAATGTAATATAATGTGATGTAATGTGATTTGATGTAATGTGATGTAATGTGATGTAATATAATGTAATATAATATAATGTAATATAATATAATGTAATATAATGTAATGTAATATAATGTAATGTAATGTAATGTAATGTAATATAATGTATGTAATGTAATGTAATATAATGTAATGTAATATAATGTAATGTAATGTAATATAATGTAATATAATATAATGTAATATAATGTAATGTAATATAATGTAATATAATGTAATGTAATGTAATATAATGTAATAAAATGTAATATAATGTAATGTAATATAATGTAATGTAATATAATATAATGTAATATAATGTAACATAATGTAATGTAATATAATGTAATGTAATGTAATGTAATGTAATATAATGTAATGTAATATAATATAATATAATGTAATGTAATGTAATGTAATATAATGTAATATAATGTGATGTTATGTAATGTAATGTAATATAATGTAATGTAATATAATGTAATATAATGTAATGTAATTATAATGTAATGTAATGTAATGTAATATAATGTAATGTAATATAATGTAATATAATGTAATATAATGTAATGTAATATAATGTAATATAATGTAATATAATATAATGTAATGTAATATAATGTAATGTAATATAATGTAATGTAATATAATGTAATATAATGTAATGTAATATAATGTAATGTAATGTAATGTAACATAATGTAATATAATGTAATGTAATGTAGAATAATGTAATGTAATGTAATATAATGTAATGTAGAATAATGTAATATAATGTAATGTAATGTAATATAATATAATATAATGCAATGTAATGTAATGTAGAATAATGTGATGTAGAATAATGTAATATAATGTAGAATCATGTAATATAATGTAATGTAATGTAATATAATATAATATAATGCAATGTAATGTTATGTAATGTACATTACCTGTAATGTAATGTAGAATAATGTAATATAATATAATGTAATGTAGAATTATGTGATGTAATGTAATATAATGTGATTTGATGTAATGTGATGTAATATAATGTAATGTAGAATTATGTGATGTAATGTAATATAATGTGATTTGATGTAATGTGATGTAATATAATGTAATATAATATAATCCATCCATCCATCCATCGTCTACCGCTTATCCGGGATCGGGTCGCGGGGGCAGCAGCTCCAGTAAGGAACCCCAATCTTCCCTTCTCCGGGCCACATCCTCCAGCTCCGACTGGGGGATCCCGAGGCGTTCCCAGGCCAGAGAGGAGATATAATCTCTCCACCGAGTCCTGGGTCTTCCCCGGGGTCTCCTCCCAGCTGGACGTGCCTGGAACACCTCCCTAGGGAGGCGCCCAGGTGGCATCCTTACTCGATGCCCGAACCACCTCAACTGGCTCCTTTCAACGTAAAGGAGCAGCGGCTCTACTCCGAGTCTCTCCTGATGGCTGAGCTTCTCACCCTATCTCTAAGGGAGACGCCACCCGTCTGAGAAAACACATTTCGGCCGCTTGTACCCGTGATCTCGTTCTTTCATCTTTAATGTAATATAATGTAATGTAATGTAATGTAATGTAATATAATGTGATGTAATGTAATGTAATGTAATGTAATGTAATGTAATGTAATATAATGTGATGTAATGTAATATAATGTGATGTAATGTAATATAATGTAATGTAATGTAATGTAATGTAATGTAATATAATGTAATGTAATGTAATATAATGTGATGTAATGTAATATAATGTAATGTAATGTAATGTAATGTAATATAATGTGATGTAATGTAATATAATGTAATGTAATGTAATATAATGTGATGTAATGTAATATAATGTAATGTAATATAATGTAATGTAATGTAATATAATGTGATGTAATGTAATGTGATGTAATGTAATATAATGTAATGTAATATAATGTGATGTAATGTAATATAATGTAATGTAATATAATGTGATGTACTATAATGTAATGTAATGTAATATAATGTGATGTAATGTAATATAATGTAATGTAATATAATGTAATGTAATGTAATGTAATAATGTGATGTGATGTAATGTGATGTAATGTAATATAATGTAATGTAATATAATGTGATGTAATGTAATATAATGTAATGTAATATAATGTAATATAATGTGATGTAATATAATGTGATGTAATGTAATATAATGTAATGTAATATAATGTAATATAATATAATATAATGTAATATAATGTGATGTAATATAATGTAATGTAATATAATGTAATGTAATGTAATGTAATGTAATATAATGTGATGTAATGTAATATAATGTAATGTAATGTAATGTAATGTAATATAATGTGATGTAATGTAATATAATGTAATGTAATATAATGCGATGTAATATAATGTAATGTAATATGATGTAATATAATGTAATGTAATGTAATGTAATATAATGTGATGTGATGTAATATAATGTAATGTAATATAATGTGATGTACTATAATGTAATGTAATGTAATATAATGTGATGTAATGTAATATAATGTAATGTGATGTAATATAATGTGATGTAATGTAATATAATGTAATGTAATGTGATGTAATATAATGTAATGTAATGTGATGTAATATAATGTAATGTAATATAATGTGATGTACTATAATGTAATGTAATATAATGTAATGTAATGTAATGTAATATAATGTGATGTGATGTAATGTGATGTAATGTAATATAATGTAATGTAATATAATGTGATGTAATGTAATATAATGTAATGTAATATAATGTAATATAATGTGATGTAATATAATGTGATGTAATATAATGTGATGTAATGTAATATAATGTAATGTAATATAATGTAATATAATATAATGTGATGTAATATAATGTAATGTAATATAATGTAATGTAATATAATGTAATATAATGTAATGTAATGTAATATAATGTAACATAATGTGATGTAATGTAATGTAATGTAATATAATGTAATGTAATGTAATATAATGTAATGTAATATAATGTGATGTAATGTAATGTAATATAATGTAATGTAATGTGATGTAATATAATATAATGTGATGTAATGTAATGTAATATAATGTAACATCATGTAATATAATGTAATGTAATGTGATGTAATGTAATGTAATGTAGAATAATGCAACATCATGTAATATAATGTAACATCATGTAATATAATGTAATGTAATGTGATGTAATGTAATGTAATGTAGAATAATGCAACATCATGTAATATAATGTAACATCATGTAATGTAATGTAATGTGATGTAATGTAATGTAATGTAGAATAATGCAACATCATGTAATATAATGCAACATCATGTAATATAATGTAACATCATGTAATATAATGTAATGTAATGTAATTTAATGTAATATAATGTAACATCATGTAATATAATGTAATGTAATGTGATGTAATGTAATGTAATGTAGAATAATGCAACATCATGTAATATAATGTAACATCATGTAATGTAATGTGATGTAATGTAATGTAATGTAGAATAATGCAACATCATGTAATATAATGCAACATCATGTAATATAATGTAACATCATGTAATATAATGTAATGTAATGTAATTTAATGTAATATAATGTAACATCATGTAATATAATGTAACATAATGTAATGTAATGTAATGTAGAATAATATAATATAATGTAATATAATGTAATGTAATGTAGAATAATGTAATGTAATGATTTAAAACATATAATAACACCACGGAGACACCAGGCATTAAATTGCACCAAAAACATTTTTTATTCTATAAAAGAAGAAGGGGAATAATCACAACTGTACAGGGAGAAACTGACTTTTAAACACTATGAGTCACAGTATCAAAAAGCTCACGTTTTCCTCGCTGATCTTTACACATTTGTTCTGTACAAATACAAAAAAAAGAACAAAATATTATTAATAATTGTATTATTAGAATGATAACTGCATTGCACTGAGTAAATATAGTACTGGCCCATAAGTTACTGCATTCAATAGAAAATACCTAAAACTTGTGATTTGCAGAGGAAGTGAAGGGAGGGGAGTCGAGGCACTCGCAGACTCAGTGGGGATAAAATCCGTTCAATGTTTCACCGTCAACATTCCTGCTTTTATACACCAACAGAATATTTAGAAGAATACCGAAGAAAACAACAGAAAACAACAGGAAGCAGGAAAAACACGAACACATGCATCAGTCTCCTGCAACACGTCCAACACCAGCGAAAAGACTACAGTCTGGGTCACCGTCCACAGAGCTGAGGGTCGCCCTCAGTGTGTGTGTGTGTGTGTGTGTGTGTGTGTGTGTGTGTGTGTGTGTGTGTGTGTGTGTGCTGCTCAATGTAACAAGAGTGAAGGTGCCGTGGCATCCGTCTGATTAGATACAAACATCTTGAACATTCAAACTTTTACTCCTTCAATGTCTGAAGATCAAATGTGAGGAAATGAAAACGCATATTTCAAATGTGGAAATGCTGTTTCCTGTCTGCGCCTGTGACTCTGGGACTGAGTGTAAACCCGACAAACAATCCAAAATAACAAAACAAACGTTTAGATGTGTAGCCCTGTTCCACCATTAAAGCTCACGTGTCACTGTTTTATATTTTAAATGAGGTCCAGTGCAAAAATATTAAGCTCTGTTACAATAATAAATGGATCCCTAATTAATAATTGTCAATGTGTTTGGTCTCACGTGAAGGTCTCACACACACTGACATGCTCACCAACGTCACTATAAAGCCAGAAGGCTACTCTCCATGCAACAAGTGCACAACACAAGTGGGACCGACGCGTTTCTTTAACTACCAAACAAATGTTATTAGATATGAAAAGAACACATGATGAAACGCACTTCATCAAACCAACAGAGGAAGAAGAAAGAAAAAGATTTGTTCACATTATCTAGTCAGTGTTAAAAATAGAAACCCGTTACATTTACTCTGCACTTTTGATTATATACATTTATGTACATGGATTTATCTTAATCATCTGTCATTGTCCTTAATGTCTTTATCAACAGTTTACAAAAGAAAGAAAATTGCAATCAAATGCATATACTCTTCTAGAAAGATGTGCTTAGTAACTAGTTGTTGTTTCAGTTGAAGCAGAGGGACGTCAGGAGGAAGTCTGCACTGCACAAAGAAAAGTGAATTTCATTCATATTCTCGTTTTGCTGAGACGGATTTCTCCGTGCGGCGCAGAACAGATGCAGGGTGGGGGGTCTGTTACAGGTGGGGGGGCAGGTGACGCTGCGCTCTCGCTCACTAGCATTTGAAATGACAACAACAGTGACTCCGAAGCTGAATGTGTGTTTTCCTTTTTGTTTGTGAGGATGGTGATGCTCACACACACTCGATCACACACACTCCCTCAACACGTCACACACACGTGTTCTTGATGCGGCGCGACTACCAGCTGGTGCTCCACCACCCAGAGCGAGGTCTGTGTTATGTTGCATAATCAAGTTCAGCCCCCGCCCCCCGGGTGAGAGGCTCGCCGGAAATCTGTTCAGGTTTCCAGAAATGTGCAGATCAGATTCAGCGTCAAGGTTCTCTGTTGGACAGGAAGTCACTTTTTAGAGGCTGAAAAAAACAAACTTGGTTGAAAGAGAAGCCGCCCCCCCCCCCGCCCTGGTAGAAATGCTAGCGAGGAGAGCGCTTAGTTCCCCCCGTGGTTTACATCGACCCTGGCGGCCCGACACAGCGCCCGGTCCTCACAGAGCCGCTGACAGACATGTTCACACTGCTCATTGTTTCATAATCAGCTTGACGGGAATTATTTTGTGATTTTTCTCGAGCACCCTCTTTAAATTTAGTCTGTGTTTGATCACATCCCGCCCTCAGTGCAGACCTGTCTGTGTGATCACATCCCGACCTCAGTGCAGACCTGTCTGTGTTTGATCACATCCCGCCCACAGTGCAGACCTGTCTGTGTGATCACATCCCGCCCACAGTGCAGACCTGTCTGTGTGATCACATCCCGACCTCAGTGCAGACCTGTCTGTGTTTGATCACATCCCGCCCTCAGTGCAGACCTGTCTGTGTGATCACATCCCGACCTCAGTGCAGACCTGTCTGTGTTTGATCACATCCCGACCTCAGTGCAGACCTGTCTGTGTGATCACATCCCGCCCACAGTGCAGACCTGTCTGTGTGATCACATCCCGCCCACAGTGCAGACCTGTCTGTGTGATCACATCCCGCCCACAGTGCAGACCTGTCTGTGTTTGATCACATCCCGACCTCAGTGCAGACCTGTCTGTGTGATCACATCCCGACCTCAGTGCAGACCTGTCTGTGTTTGATCACATCCCGACCTCAGTGCAGACCTGTCTGTGTGATCACATCCCGCCCACAGTGCAGACCTGTCTGTGTTTGATCACATCCCGCCCACAGTGCAGACCTGTCTGTGTGATCACATCCCGCCCACAGTGCAGACCTGTCTGTGTGATCACATCCCGCCCACAGTGCAGACCTGTCTGTGTTTGATCACATCCCGCCCACAGTGCAGACCTGTCTGTGTGATCACATCCCGCCCACAGTGCAGACCTGTCTGTGTGATCACATCCCGCCCACAGTGCAGACCTGTCTGTGTGATCACATCCCGCCCACAGTGCAGACCTGTCTGTGTTTGATCACATCCCGCCCACAGTGCAGACCTGTCTGTGTGATCACATCCCGCCCACAGTGCAGACCTGTCTGTGTGATCACATCCCACCCACAGTGCAGACCTGTCTGTGTGATCACATCCCGCCCACAGTGCAGACCTGTCTGTGTGATCACATCCCACCCACAGTGCAGACCTGTCTGTGTGATCACATCCCGCCCACAGTGCAGACCTGTCCGTCAGCAGCTCTGCTTCGCCCTCACAGATTCACTTCAGGTATTAAGGCTCAACGGGCAAGAGGTAACACAACAAGTGCCCGGAACACACACTCGTACAAATCTTAAATTCTGATTATGTGTTTGTCTCAAAACATGCACACTCACTCACAGACACACACACACACACACACACACACACACACACACACACACACACACACACACACACACACTCACAAAGGCTCCCCTGTTCCCTGCGCGAGAGTTTTACTTGTAATCTCAAACTACTTGTGTCTCCTCAGTCTTTTTCACAGAACACAACCAAAGACTCTGAAGTGTGTTTTCAAAAGGAAGGAGGAGAAAGAAACACAGAATCGAAGTCTTATTTCATAAGACGACAGCAACGACGCATAAAAAGCAAATACTATTATCCAAGAACAATGATGAAGGTGTGTGCGGGGGGGGGGGGGGGACACGCAAACGACAATAAGTTGATTGATACAATAAAAACAAATGAATCTTTATAAAGTTCACAGTCTTGTAGCTCCTTGTACCAGGGGGGGGGGGACATCTGTGTGACGTCACTACATGCACCAACACGATATCATCACACAGCTGAGGAGCTTTCTTACTAATCAAATCTAAGTTGTTGCTTGTTTGAGACTCCAAACAGCAGCAGGAACTGAGAGCAGAGTTTTCACATTTTCTACTGCAGAACTCTGAAGATTCTGCAAATGAAGTCCAATGATGTAAAAGTGTTCGACCTGATGTAACAGAAGCAGAAGGAGCGTGTAGCAGTGTGTGTTCCTGCTACACGCTGATGGTTCCTGAGCTGCTGGCTGTTCAGGAACTCAAGAGCTTGTTTTAATACGTTGTTGGTGACACATAACACCGACAGATTCAGAACTTGTATTCTTTGATCACAAGCTCCTGATTTGGATCAATAATGTGCCAAAGTTCTCAGAACGGTGAAGAGAAAGTTCTTGAGTTCCTGAAAAGGTTCCTGTGGTTCCACTCAAACACAACTCTGGATATACACAAGGAGTATTGTTGGATCAGCTGAAGTGACGTCTCTCTTGAGATTCCTCTTCTGGTTTCAGTTCAAGAACAAAACCCTCTTCCTCCTCTTCCTCCTCTTCCTCCTCCTCTTCTCCGGTGGATGGATGCATGTGACGGATGGATGAACGGCTGTTGGACGACCTTCAGTCCGTCCTTCTCTGTCTGAGGTGACGGGTGGAGCAGGAGGATGGGGGGGGACGGGACTTGCTGGGTGGACGGTGATGAAAATGATGATGATGATGCACATTCCTGATATCCCTGTGATTTCATGATGAAGAGGAGGAGGAGGAGGAGGAAGGCGAAGGAGGTACGGAGTCTTTTTTTAATCTGCTGAAGGGGGGGGGGCACTGGTACAAGATGTGCTGTGATGGATTTTGTCACAGGGTAAGGAGGGGGGGCAGAGTTCACATCATGACGTGGCGGCGGCGGTGCAGGGAGAGGTGGTCGGACCGGGAGAAGGAGCGGTCGCACTCGGTGCAGCGGAAAGGTTTGATTCCGGTGTGCTTGCGGAAATGTCGAGTCAGCTCGTCGGAGCGGGCGAAGCGCCAGGTGCAGCCCTCCCAGGTGCAGTGGTAGGGCTTCTCTCCTGGGGGGGGGGCAGGAGACAAGGAGACAAGGACAAGAATTAGGGGAGAGGAAAGGAAGGGAGGAAGGGAAGGTGGGATATTGAATGAATCTCACAGCCCGTGTAATCCTACTGGGGATTTACCACATTTCCCAGAATTCCCAACTCAGCTCAGTATAAATGTTGCTCTGCCTTTTATAGAAACAAGTCTTCACTGTGTGATTGTTCAATGTTAGTGGGAATATATGAAAGAGAGAAATGTAGTTTCCTGTTGGGCTTCCTTCCCCTTCACGTCCAGCAAACATCCTGCAGGTCTTTAGAACTGATCCACACAATATGAATTACCTGCTTTAGTGAACCTGAGCAACGTTAGTGTAAATAGAGTCGGTGCCAACAGTGCATACTAATCTATAACCATAAATAAGTGAGCATTAAAATGTCCAAAACTAAAAATGAATAATGCTTTAAGTCCCGGGTGTGCATGGTGTTTGCTCGGGGCTCACCTGTGTGTATCCTCCGGTGGGCTTTCAGGTGAGAACTCTTGGTGTAAACCTTTTTACAGCCTTCATAGTCACACATGTGGATCCGCCTCCTCCTGATGTCCGGCGAGTCTGGATCCACGGGTTCTAAGTCCATCGCCGAGCTGAGAGAAGAGAAGACACTTAGAGAGGACACTTCAGAGAGGACACTTCAGAGAGGACAATTAGAGAGGATACTTAGAGAGGACACTTCAGAGAGGACAATTAGAGAGGACAATTAGAGAGGACACTTCAGAGAGGACACTTAAAGAGGACACTTAGAGAGGACACTTCAGAGAGGACACTTCAGAGAGGACACTTCAGAGAGGACACTTCAGAGAGGACACTTTAGAGGACACTTAAAGAGGACACTTAAAGAGGACACTTAGAGAGGACACTTAAAGAGGACACTTAGAGAGGACACTTCAGAGAGGACACTTAGAGAGGACACTTCAGAGAGGACACTTCAGAGAGGACACTTAGAGAGGACACTTCAGAGAGGACACTTAGAGAGGACACTTAGAGAGGACACTTAGAGAAGACACTAGAGAGACACTTAGAGAGGACACTTAGAAGAGGACACCTTAGCAGAGGACACTTAAAGAGGACACTTCAGAGAAGACACTTCAGAGAAGACACTTAGAGAGGACACTTAGAGAGGACACTTAGAGAGGACACTTAGAGAGGACACTTCAGAGAGGACAATTAGAGAGGTCACTTAGAGAGGACACTTCAGAGAAGACACTTAGAGAGGACACTTAGAGAGGACACTTAGAGAGGACACTTAGAGAGGACAATTAGAGAGGACACTTAAAGAGGACACTTAGAGAGGACACTTAGAGAGGACACTTCAGAGAGGACACTTAGAGAGGACACTTCAGAGAGGACACTTAGAGAGGACACTTCAGAGAGGACACTTAAAGAGGACACTTAAAGAGGACACTTCAGAGAGGACACTTCAGAGAGGACACTTAGAGAAGACACTTCAGAGAGGACAATTAGAGAGGACACTTAAAGAGGACACTTAGAGAGGACACTTAGAGAGGACACTTCAGAGAGGACAATTAGAGAGGACACTTAGAGAGGACAATTAGAGAGGACACTTCAGAGAGGACAATTAGAGAGGACACTTAGAGAGGACAATTAGAGAGGACAATTAGAGAGGACAATTAGAGAGGACACTTAGAGAGGACACTTAGAGAGGACAATTAGAGAAGACACTTAGAGAGGACACTTAGAGAGGACACTTCAGAGAGCACACTTAGAGAGGACACTTCAGAGAGGACACTTCAGAGAGGACAATTAGAGAGGACAATTAGAGAGGACACTTAGAGAGGACACTTAGAGAGGACACTTAGAGAGGACACTTGGAGAGGACACTTGGAGAGGACACTTAGAGAGGACACTTCAGAGAGGACACTTAGAGAGGACACTTCAGAGAGGACACTTAGAGAGGACACTTCAGAGAGGACACTTCAGAGAGGACACTTAGCGAGGACACTTCAGAGAGGACACTTCAGAGAGGACACTTCAGAGAGGACAATTAGAGAGGACAATTACAGAAGACACTTAGAGAGGACACTTCAGAGAGGACAATTAGAGAGGACACTTCAGAGAGGACACTTAGAGAGGACACTTCGAGAGGACACTTAGAGAGGACACTTCAGAGAGGACACTTAGAGAGGACACTTAGAGAGGACACTTAAAGAGGACACTTCAGAGAGGACACTTCAGATAGGACAATTAGAGAGGACAATTAGAGAGGACACTTCAGAGAGGACAATTAGAGAGGACACTTAAAGAGGACACTTGGAGAGGACACTTAGAGAGGACACTTACAGAAGACACTTAGAGAGGACACTTCAGATAGGACAATTAGAGAGGACAATTAGAGAGGACACTTCAGAGAGGACAATTAGAGAGGACACTTAGAGAGGACACTTAAAGAGGACACTTAGAGAGGACACTTAGAGAGGACACTTAGAGAGGACACTTAGAGAGGACAATTAGAGAGGACACTTCAGAGAGGACACTTCAGATAGGACAATTAGAGAGGACAATTAGAGAGGACACTTCAGAGAGGACAATTAGAGAGGACACTTCAGAGAGGACAATTAGAGAGGACACTTAAAGAGGACACTTGGAGAGGACACTTAAAGAGGACACTTGGAGAGGACACTTGGAGAGGACACTTAGAGAGGACAATTAGAGAGGACACTTCAGAGAGGACACTTCAGATAGGACAATTAGAGAGGACAATTAGAGAGGACAATTAGAGAGGACACTTCAGAGAGGACAATTAGAGAGGATACTTAGAGAGGACACTTCAGAGAGGACAATTAGAGAGGACAATTAGAGAAGACACTTAGAGAGGACACTTCAGAGAGGACAATTAGAGAGGACACTTCAGAGAGGACACTTCAGATAGGACAATTAGAGAGGACAATTAGAGAGGACAATTAGAGAGGACAATTAGAGAGGATACTTAGAGAGGACACTTCAGAGAGGACAATTAGAGAGGACACTTAGAGAGGACACTTCAGATAGGACAATTAGAGAGGACAATTAGAGAGGACAATTAGAGAGGATACTTAGAGAGGACACTTCAGAGAGGACACTTAGAGAGGACACTTAGAGAGGACACTTAGAGAGGACACTTAGAGAAGACACTTCAGAGAGGACAATTAGAGAGGACACTTAAAGAGGACACTTAGTTATATGTGTGATGGACAGGAGGTCATTGGACAAACTGTGTTTGATGTCATACAGTTGTATTTATGGTTATAAAAAATAAACAAATAAAATCCTAAATCTGAAATTAGATGAAGACATTATTTACAAAACACAAATAAATAAATAAAATGTGATATAAGTAGAAAAGAGTCAGAAATAATGTGAAACTAGTGTGGTGGTAAAATGTGTCTCATCGGCTTCAGGTTGTAGTTCATGTTCGGGCCACTGGGGGGCGTCAGAGAGTCACAGCTGCACACACCTGCACTGAGTCTCAGTGTCTTCTCACCCCAACATGTTTTATTCCTTCTTTCCTCATAGCAACTAAAGAGAAACTGCATCTCTCTCCCTCTGACGTTCATGTTCTGATGTCAGTGATCAAGTTCTGTTCTGTGATATTCTCATGTAGTTATAATATTTATCTGATTAACATGTAGATAAAGTTCTCTGTCCCTCCCCAGACATTTAACACGGAGGTGTGACGCAAACTGCATTACGAAACCATGTTTATATCTCAGCCCTGCCCAACAACACACTCACACACACACACACAGCAGATTACAGCACTAAGCTAACTGTCGACGTCCACACCCTGAATTTCAGTTACATTCAGGCGGCCTCGCCTACTGGGTGTGGCAGGAGCTCCGTCCTGATTTACTAATAAACATATTGGACACACACACATGCACACACATGAACACACACACACACACACACACACCACACACACACACACACACACACACACACACACACACACACACACACTACTGTTACTGTTCTTGTGCAATCCTTCACTGCCACACTAACCTTCACTCTGAAGCCTTGAGCCTCACATGTAACAACCTTTCAAATGTCCACACTGTACTTGAGAGGACCGAAAGCACTGACACCAACACACACAAACACACACACTGTGTTACAGCGTCTGCAGTGTGTTCAGCTGTACAGAGGTTACATAAGGTTATATAAGTGTCCAGTCATGGCAGCGCTGCTGTAACATTATGAGTCAGGAGGCTGCAGGGGAAGAAGGTGAACCACACAAAGACTACATTTCCCATGAACCCTGCTGTGCATTAGTGCCTCTCTCATCGACTCCTATCATGGACTTTACGTCCTGTCAACAGATATACACACGTGTGATTTATAATGGAGCGTTGCTGCACCAGGAGCCACGTCTCTAAATGTGACGCAAACTTCAAACAAATTCTGCAAAAATCTGTACAAAGAAATGCAAATGTTTCCATCCACTACTGTTATGTGCTTTACTAAGAGTGGAGACATTTGTGTAGTCTGGAAACTTTGCAGAAGAAGAGGTCGCAGCAAGATCAGACGAATGACGCAATGTACACAATGATGACGTGCTGCTTTCTTCAGAAGAGTTCCTCTTTTTTTAGAAATATCGTCAACTGAGGGTGAACCAGGTCTATCTGACACATAGGACAGATGTGAGGTCTGTGTCTCAAACGTCTTTAAAGTGAACAGGGTCTATCTGCATCACTCATTTATGCAGAGTTTATATATATTTGCTGAGTCAGTGAGATCTACAAAGGTCTATCTCCACATGTTCAAGCATCATGTTAGTATCACAAAGGTCTCTCTGCTGACAACCAATAGCAGGGCGGGAAATTAATCACGTGATCATTTGAAGCACAGGAAGAACTTATTCAGAACGTTTTGCTGCCGACTGTTTTATATGTAATCTAGTAGATAGTAGTTCAAGTTAAGATCATTAGTAGTTCAAGTTAAGATCATTGGTAGTTGAAGTTAAGATCATTAGTAGTTCAAGTTAAGATCATTAGTAGTTCAAGTTAAGATCATTAGTAGTTCAAGTTAAGATCATCAGTAGTTCAAGTTAAGATCATCAGTAGTTCAAGTTAAGATCATTAGTAGTTCAAGTTAAGATCATTAGTAGTTCAAGTTAAGATCATTAGTAGTTCAAGTTAAGATCATCAGTAGTTCAAGTTAAGATCATCAGTAGTTCAAGTTAAGATCATTAGTGGTTCAAGTTAAGATCATTAGTAGTTCAAGTTAAGATCATTGGTAGTTCAAGTTAAGATCATTAGTAGTTCAAGTTAAGATCATCAGTAGTTCAAGTTAAGATCATCAGTAGTTCAAGTTAAGATCATTAGTAGTTCAAGTTAAGATCATCAGTAGTTCAAGTTAAGATCATCAGTAGTTCAAGTTAAGATCATCAGTAGTTCAAGTTAAGATCATCAGTAGTTCAAGTTAAGATCATTAGTAGTTCAAGTTAAGATCATCAGTAGTTCAAGTTAAGATCATTAGTCGTTCAAGTTAAGATCATCAGTAGTTCAAGTTAAGATCATTAGTAGTTTAATAAAAAGTCTTACAACATTCAGATTTATTAACAAGTATAATTTTCACTTTTAAGTTTCCTGCCACGTGGAACTTGTGTAAACATTTAGAGCTTAAAATGAAGCTAAGTTGCATAAAATACAGTTGAGGTTAAATCTTCGGGGGGGGGGGGGGGGGGGGGGGGGGGGGGGGGGGGGGGGGGGGGGTGGGGGTGGGGGGGGGGGGGGGGTGGGGGGGGGGGGGGGGGGGGGGGTTGGGGGGGGGGGATGTCAGAGAGACTTGGGACTCTGGTGTTCCAACAATAGAACCACAAAGGTCTATCTGCACAATGAGTTTAGTTTCTACCCATAATGCACTGAATTGGTCCAAACAGTGTTAACTTCACTACCTAGTGTGCAGCATGTGATGTGTCAACATGTGTTGGAGTTGGTTTTATAGTGTCCACGTTATGAACTGCTGAACTTTCAAATGCGTTTTTCTCAGAACTGGTCAAAGTGAAGATAGACCTTGTTCACCCCCTCAGTTGACGAAATGTTGAAAGCATCCTCTGTGTGTCTCAGAACATAAAACATCAAGTCTTCTTCTTCTGGTGATCTACTGCTTACCGTTTACACCACGTCACTGATATTAATCAAACGCAATATTTTAACCTCTTGTCTTCAAACTGAAGCTGCTGCACTTGTTGTGTAAATGTCCTCCCGTCAATGTGGCTCTACTTCCTGCTTCACATTTCCATTCTTTGCAGTCCTCATGAAAACATTGCTCCACAGCGCCACTAGTGGCAGAAACCCCCACTCTTATCAGCGTGTCACATTTAGCAGGAATGTTCCCCTCTCATATCTGGATATTATTGCACACACACACACGGGCGTGGGAACATTCTTGTGTGTGCACCTGTGGCTGGACTCACCGCTGGTCGAGGCTCTGGACGCTGAGGGAGGCCGATCCCGACTCTGTACCGCTCTCTGCATCGCTGTCGCTCTGATACTCCACCGGAGACGTTGAACCTGGCTTAATGCGAACTGCAGAGGCCGACGGGGGAGTAAAGATGGACAGATGGGACAGAAAGAAGAAACAGTGGTGGGAATAGAAAGAGAGGAAAATAAGACGGATTGATGAAGGGAGACGGAGAGCATGAGACGCCAGAGAAAGAGATGCATCGGGGGGGGGGGGGGGGGGGGGGGGGGGAGCAGAAGTGAGAAGAATGGAGGGAGAAGAGGAGGAAACAGACCGCAGGGGGTTAATAACTTCTTAAGAGATTCCAGCAATTTAGCAAGACAAAGCCTGGCTGCAAGTGTGTGTGTGTGTGTGTGTGTGTGTGTGTGTGTGTGTGTGTGTGTGTGTGTGTGTGTGTGTGTGTGTGTGTGTGTGTGTGTCCTCGTTTCTACATCTTTCTCAGGACTACTTAACTTTCTGTTAACAGAAAAGTCTTCCAAGTCTTTCTGTCTTTCTCCTCAACAACCTTTAACAATGTCAGCGCAGGGGGACGACGACGTGAACAGATGTTAACCACAAATATTCTGCAGAACTCAGACGATGCTAATTAGCAATTAAGTGAAAGACAAAGCTCTGGAGGCTCAGAAGGCTGCTCGTCCTCCAGTCGAGACAAGCTGTTAGAAATACCAACACATTCTGCTCTTAACATTTTAAGGTGCGGTCTCGCTTTGATAGCTGAGAGCGATCAACAACAACATGGGGGGGGGGACTTCTCATGACTTAACAGCATCAGTTATCATGAAAAGACATTTTTAAATTGCAATATTTAAAGAATAATCCTATAATTGTGATCTGAGCTGATTATAGTTGCGCACATGATACATGTAATCCAACCCTCTCCTGCGACGTGATGATCTGATCATCAACTCTTCATCACTGGATGTAATGTCATCACATTATCATATTGATTTATTGAGTCAGAGACCTTGTGATGTGTGTAGATCTCTGTGGTCGGAGGACTAATTCATTTAGTGCGACCCCCACCCCCCCACCCCCAATTCTCTCGCTCCTGCTTCACTCCCTCGTCTCTCGTCCCTCAAAACTTCCCGAGACCGAAGATGAAAACACGACACGAGCAATTTGTGCTTTAAAATCGGAGCGAGATTTAAAATTCTTTAGGTCTGAAAACATAATGAATGAAAAGTGAAGCCCCCCCCTCCCCCGTCTATCTGCAGGAATGTGGCAGAAATACTGTTCGAAGTCCACGCAGCCTGCAGAGAGCAGGGAGGGAGGGGGGGGGGGGGCTGGGAGGGGTGACGCAAGGAATTTGGGTGGAGTATCTGTGTGTGTGTGTTGGTATGGAGAGGGTCACACACCAAAAGAAGAGTTCTTTGTCTCTGGAGACAATTATTCCCCCCCCCCCCCCCTCCAATGTTGCAGCTTTCCTTTTTCAACCCATCTCCTCTGCTGTCGACCCCTGCAACCTCTCCTCACCCCTCGACCCACCCCCACCCAGTCTGACTCCTCTCCTCCATCAGAGCCTACCTATCCCCCCCCCCCCCCCCCCATCACTCCCCGTGTCGGGCTCATATCTCCTCTTTGTTTCTCTTCATGCAGCAACAAAGCAGAATCTCAATACGAGATGTTATGATCCCATTAAAGGCTCATCATCAGCTGTTCAGCCGGAGCTGCACATCCAACGCTCGCGGTTACGTTCAGTTTGGGCGCCAAAACCTCTGGAAGAACGTGATGGAGTTGGTTCAAATGAGTACGCCTGCGTTTGTCAAGTCACGCCCGCTGGAACGCCAAGTTCTCAGTCAAGAGTACACGTGTTATTCTCTCCTCCCAAAGAAGGACAACGTGTAAATACTTCTCTCACCACAGGAGGGATTTGAAAAGCATGCTGGGAAATGAATGAGTTAGAAGCGGTAACACAACGAAGGAAGTTATAACTGTGATGAGGTCCGACTGTGCGAGAGCATCTGCAGATTCCTCGACACATTCTGAGAGTCGCTGCCTTCCTCGTTTACATTCCTGAGTGGAGGCACTGCTTTGGATTACAAGCCAAGGTGAACCAAACGCACTTTACTGCAGTTTGTCCAAAGGGTGGAGGCTTGTTTCACCAGCTTGCCTGAGCAAATGCAGAGTTTCCCCCGGTGTTTACTCAGCGATGGATTACGCCTCCTTTAACCTCTCCGTCCAGTGTTGCTTAACAGGAATCGACTGGATAAGGAGCTCATGATTAGCCGACATGATGACAGCATGACTTCTCTCTCACTGCTTCTTCACTATTGATCACCAGAGAGTCTCGTCCGGAGGTTTTAGGAGCAGAAGTTAAAAAGCGACAGATAATTCCTCAGCCCCCTGATGTTCCTCGACCACCGTGAGCTCCCAGTCGGATCCATAAGACTTGACTTCATCAGCTCATGAGATGTTCGTGATCAGGAACTCAGAACTTCTTTCTACAACATGTAACTTTCCACAAGTTTCCTCATTCAGGTGGGAACATCAATCACGTGGCACATATGGAGAGCTTCAAAGATAGACAAGTCCAACATATCACTAACCACAAACACAAGCTCTCCCTGGAGACACACGGTTCTCCTCTGAGACCGAGAGCCGCCTGCACAGAACCAGGAAGAAGAGAGTGAAAGAAATACAAGAGGAGACGTTTGGAAATCTAACAACCATCTCAAAGTGCTTCCTCTTCCTGAAGGACATTGCTTTTAAACAACCGTCCATGTGTAATGTCCCATCCAGACATCCTGTGTCAACATAAGAGATGCATGTTGCATCGTGACTTTAAAGTTTCCACACGGTGTTTGATGCGGGTCATCTTGGAGCAGCACTGGTGGTACCGGTGGCTTCAGCAGAAGCAGTAAAGGACATATTAAGAACGACTGACTTCTTCAGAGCTTGTAAAAGTCTGTTTTTTGGATTCAGATTTGTCTCTTGTTCTTACGTCACATGCGTATAAACAGAATCAGGGTTCTTGCACCTTTTTTAACATGACATTCAAGGACTTTCCAGGCACAATTCCCTTCACATTGTAATGGCGATATATCAGTGGGTTCTTTGTATCACTCACCAGATCCTTCTGAGCGCCCATCACTGCCTATGAGCGGCACTGTAATGGCTGCCGTGGCGAAGCCGTCGGTAGGCATGGTGGTGTAGACAACAGGCAGCGACTGCACCACCACTGGGATGGTCTGGAGCTGCCCCACCTTGGTGGGCATGCTGACCGAGGGGATCGTATGGATGACGTGGAGGATCTGCTGACCCCCGGCGCCCTGAGTGGCCAAGATGGAGCCTGGAGTGAGGACCTAGTGGGGCGAGAGGAGGGGAATAATGATCGGTGGCTCACGGCACAGCTTCAATGCAACAGTGGAGGAGGTCGTTACCATGGAGCCTATCGACTGTATTGCAGAGGGGACGGGTGTAGCCGAGAGGCTGGATTGGGTCAGGATGTCGCTGGGTGCGGGGTTGACCGTGATGCTCGTTAGAAAAGCAGGGAGCGAGGAGGAGCGGGGCTTGTTGAGCGACAGGTCAACGGGTTCGGTCTGGTCCTCGGCGGGGGACGGTTCGGGCGAAGACGGCTCCGTCTTACAAACTGGCTCCGTCTTCACCTTCAGATCCGTTGGCTGTGAGCAGTCGTCACCTACACCTGCCTGCTGGAGGAGCACAGGAAGAGACGAGGAGGTTAGAGAGCTGGACAAACATCAGGATAAGATTCAGATTCATCATTCTGATTACTTTCAACCGTAATCAGCATTACTATGATCATCTATTCTTGTTGTAAATGTTCATGGTTTCCTGATTGGTCATTTATTATTCCAACTTTAACATCCTGAACTTTGCTCAGTCAACTTATATCCTCAACATCAGACTTTCTTCTAACTGGCAAACTGAAGTATTAATTAACTGAAGTGATCACAGTTAAGTGACACACGCAGCTTTATTGTTTCCAAAGCCAGCAGGAGCCACACGACCCCCCAACACAGATGATCTCATTACTTTTATCTAATTCAGCTGGAGACGCACCGCCGAGGGTTGTAAACTTCTGCCCGTCACCTGGACGTAATGCACATATTCATATTCATATTCATATTCATATTCATATATATATATATATATATATATATATATATATATATATATATATGTCATAGAGGTGCAAAGGACAAGTATCCCATTAATGTTCTGCACAGTGTTGACAGCTAACATCAGTAACATCAGCGTCATGAAATATCTACTTCTTTAGACAGAAAGACAAAGAAACAAGTCTTTTAAAAACCCACCAAGACAGACATTTTATTTTTTATTTTACTTTCTTTTTATAAATGTCTTTATCTCTCTAACGCGCTTCTTGAAATCCTTGTTTGTATCAATGATCTTCTTTAAAATGTTAGTTTTAAGACTCGCTATCATTGCAGCTGAATGGACGTAAACAAAACACTCAAGAAGAGACGTTAACTACAACTCCCAGGGTGCATTTTGGTTCAAAGCATTCAATCAATTCATTCAATTCGATCTCATCATCTGATTTGCATCAGTAAACAGGACATTTCTCCACCACCTCTGCAGCTGAGGCACTTGCAACTTGAATCAGGCGTTTTCATATCAAGCGCTAGATCGCTCAGCCTCCTCAGAGGACGAGAGCACCCCACTCTCCACAGACATCCAGAGCTCAGCTGCCATGTAGCTCCAACACACAGGGAACAATGGCTGCTGTGTGGGATCCTGGGGGGAGGTGGAGGAGAGACGGAGAGAGAAGGAATGGACGGGTATAGAGAGAGACTGGTACTGATTAAGAGAGGGAGCAGCAGTCCAGGAGTTGGCCTCCGTCCAGTTCAGCTGAGCGTAGCTCCGCTCTGGATGAGGAGAGGGTGGAGGCTCCACTACGCCCTTTTATCGGGTCGCACAGTTCAGCTGGAGGCTGGGCTGTGCAACGGTTTGACGGTGGCAAATATAAATGTTGGTAAGTGAACTAACATGACAACCGGCGTTAAGTGAGAGTGGTGGAGGTGTCAAGTCACAAGAAGGACAACCAGACAACCAAACTCTTCTTCATGTGTCCAATAAAACGCTGAATTGTTGTTCTAGTGTCATCATCAATCAT